>NW_027189133.1:3918865-3985172 GCF_040958095.1 Procambarus clarkii
TATGGACTCCATGTTGGGGCTGCATACTCCAGGATTGGTCTAACATATGTGGTATACAAAGTTCTGAATGATTCTTTACACAGGTTTCTGAATGCCGTTCGTATGTTGGCCAGCCTGGCATATGCCGCTGATGTTATCCGCTTGATATGTGCTGCAGGAGACAGGTCTGGCGTGATATCAACCCCCAAGTCTTTTTCCTTCTCTGACTCCTGAAGAATTTCCTCTCCCAGATGATACCTTGTATCTGGCCTCCTGCTCCCTACACCTATCTCCATTACATTACATTTGGTTGGGTTAAACTCTAACAACCATTTGTTTGACCATTCCTTCAGCTTGTCTAGGTCTTCTTGAAGCCTCAAACAGTCCTCTTCTGTTTTAATCCTTCTCATAATTTTAGCATCGTCCGCAAACATTGAGAGCAATGAATCAATACCCTCCGGGAGATCATTTACATATATCAGAAACAAGATAGGACCGAGTACAGAGCCCTGTGGGACTCCACTGGTGACTTCACGCCAATCGGAGGTCTCACCCCTCACCGTAACTCTCTGCTTCGTATTGCTTAGATACTCCCTTATCCACTGGAGCACCTTACCAGCTACACCTGCCTGCCTCTCCAGCTAATGTACCAGCCTCTTATGCGGTACTGTGTCAAAGGCTTTCCGATTGTGTGTGTAATTATGTGTGTGTGACTGTGTGTGTGTGTGTGTGTTTGTGTGTGTGTGTACTCACCTAATTGTACTCACCTATTTGTGCTTGCGGGGGGTTGAGCTTTGGCTCTTTTGTCCCGCCTCTCAACCGTCAATCAACGGGTGTACAGATTCCTGAGCCTACTGGGCTCTATCATGTCTACATTTGAAACTGTATGGAGTCAGCCTCCACCACATCACTTCCTAGTGCATTCCATTTACTAACTACTCTGACACTGAAAAAGTTCTTTCTAATGTCTCTGTAGCTCAATTGGGTACTCAGCTTCCACCTGTGTCCCCTTGTTCGCGTCCCACCAGTGTTGAATAGTTCATCCTTGTTTACCCGGCCGATTCCCCTGAGGATTTTGAAGGTTGTGATCATGTCCCCTCCTTACTCTTCTGTCTTCCAGTGTCGTAAGGTGCATTTCCCGTAGCCTTTCCTCACAACTCATGCCTCTTAGTTCTGGGACAAGTCTAGTAGCATAACTATGGACTTTTTCCAGCTTCGTCTTGTGCTTGACAAGGTATGGGCTCCATGCTGGGGCCGCATACTCCAGGATTGGTCTTACATATGTTGTGTACAAGATTCTGAATGATTCATTACACAGGTTCCTGAACGCCGTTCTGATGTTAGCCAGCCTCGCATATGCCGCAGACGTTATTCTCTTTATGTGGGCTTCAGGAGACAGGTTTGGTGTGATATCAACTCCTAGATCTTTCTCTCTGTTTGTTTCATTAAGTACTTCATCTCCTATTCTGAATCCTGTGTCTGCCCTCCTATTTCCACTGCCTAGTTTCAGTACTTTGCATTTACTCGGGTTGAACTTCAACAGCCATTTGTTGGACCATTCACTCAGTCTGTCTAGGTCATCTTGTAGCCTCCTACTATCGTCCTCAGTTTCAATCCTCCTCATAATTTTTGCATCATCGGCAAATATTGAGAGAAACGATTCTATACCCTCTGGGAGATCATTTACATATATCAGAAACAGTATAGGTCCAAGGACTGACCCCTGCGTGACTCCACTAGTAACGTCTCGCCAATCTGAGACCTCACCCCTCACACTGACTCGTTGTCTCCTGTTGCTTAGGTACTCCTGTATCCAACGGAGTACCTTATCTTTCACACCAACCTGCATCTCCAGCTTTTTCACTAGCCTCTTGTGTGGCACTGTATCAAAGGCTTTCTGACAATCCAAAAATATGCAGTCTGCCCACCCATCTCTTTCTTGCCTTATTTTTGTTGCATGGTCGTAGAATTCAAGTAACCCTGTGAGGCAGGACCTGCCATCCCTGAATCCATGTTGATGCTCTGTTACAAAGTTCGTTCGCTCCAGGTGCTCCACTAGCTTTCTTCGCACAATCTTCTCCATCAGCTTGCATGGTATGCAGGTTAGGGACACTGGCCTGTAATTCAGTGCCTCCTGTCTATCCCCTTTCTTGTATATCGGGACTACGTTAGCTGCTTTCCAAATTGCTGGCAGTTCCCCTGTTGACAGTGATTTGTTATACACTATGGAGAGTGGGAGGCACAGTTCTTCTGCTCCTTCCTTTAGTATCCAAGTGGAGATTCCATCTGGGCCTATAGCCTTTGTCACATACAACTCTAGTAAACACTTCCTTACTTCCCCGCTGGTAATCTCAAACTCTTCCTGTGGTTCCTGGTTAGCTATTCCCTCTCTTATCTCTGGGATTTCTCCTTGCTCTAAGGTGAAGACCTCTTGGAATTTCTTATTCAGTTCCTCACACATTTCCTTGTCGTTTGTAGTGAATCCTTCTGCCCCTATCCTTAATTTCATAACCTGTTCCTTTACTGTTTTTTTTCTCCTGATGTGGCTATGAAGCAATTCAGGATGAGTCTTTGCCCTGCTTGCGATGTTATTTTCGTATTGTGTGTGTGTTTGTGTACTCACCAAGTTGTACTCACCTAGTTGTGCTTGCAGGGGTTGAACTCTGGCTCTTTGGTCCCGCCTCTAAATTGTACTCACCTAATTGTGCTTGCGGGGGGTTGAGCTTTGGCTCTTTGGTCCCGCCTCTCAACCGTCAATCAACTGGTGTACAGATTCCTGAGCCTACTGGGCTCTATCATATCTACATTTGAAACTGTGTATGGAGTCAGCCTCCACCACATCACTTCCTAGTACATTCCATTTATTAACTACTCTGACACTGAAAAAATTCTTTCTAACGTCTCTGTGGCTCATCTGGGAACTAAGTTTCCACTTGTGTCCCCTTGTTCGTGTCCCACCCGTGCTGAAGAATTTGTCTTTGTCCACCCTGTCAATTCCCCTGAGAATTTTGTAGGTGGTTATCATATCTCCCCTTACTCTTCTGTTTTCCAGGGATGTGACGTTCAGCTCCTTTAGCCTTTCCTCGTAGCTCAATCCTCTCAGTTCCGGGACGAGCCTGGTGGCATACCGCTGAATCTTCTCTAAATTTGTCTTGTGTTTAACTAGGTATGGACTCCAGGCTGGAGCTGCATACCCCAGGATTGGTCTTACATAAGTGGTATACAGGGTTCTGAAAGATTCCTTACACAAGTTTCTGAAGGCAGTTCTTATGTTGGCCAGTCTAGCATATGCCGCTGATGATATTCTTTTGATGTGGGCCTCTGGGGACAGGTTCGGTGTGATATCAACCCCCAGATCCTTTTCTCTATTTGACTCTTGCAGGATTTCACCTCCCAGATGATACCTTGTGTTCAGGCTCCTGCTCCCTTCGCCTAATTTCATCACCTTACACTTTCCCGAGTTAAACTTTAGCAGCCATTTTCTAGACCATTCCTCCAGTTTATCCTGTAGTCTCTGTCTATCTTCATCCGTCTTGATTCTTCTCATAATTTTTGCATCATCAGCAAACATCGAGAGGAATGAGTCTATACCCTCTGGAAGATCGTTCACATATATTAGAAACAGGATGGGTCCAAGTACTGAGCCCTGTGGGACTCCGCTGGTGACATCTCGCTACTCTGATGTCTCCCCCCTCACCGTTACTCGCTGTTTCCTGTTGCTTAAGTACTCCCTTATCCATTGGAGCACCTTCCCTTTTACTCCTGCCTGTTGCTCCAACTTTTTTAACAGCCTTTTATGGGGTACTGTGTCAAAGGCTTTTTGTCAATCCAGGAAAATGCAGTCGGCCCACCCTTCTCTTTCCTGCCTAATTTTTGTTGCCTGGTCATAAAATTCTATTAAACCTGTGAGGCACGATTTACCATCTCTGAACCCATGTTGGTGGTGCGTTACAAAGTTATTTCCCTACAGATGCTCTACGAGCCTTTTCCTCACGATCTTCTCCATCACCTTGCATGGTATACAAGTTAAGGAAACTGGCCTGTAATTCAGTGCCTCTTTCCTGTCACCCTTTTTGTATATTGGGACCACGTTAACTGTCTTCCAACTTTCTGGTAAGTCTCCTGTTTCCAGTGACCTGTTATACATAATAGAGAGTGGCACACTTAGTGTTTCTGCACCTTCCTTTAGTATCCATGGTGAGATTCTATCAGGCCCAACAGCCTTTGTCACATCCAGCTCCAGTAGACACCTTTTGACCTCATCAGTGGTGAGGTCAAATTCCTCCAAGGTTGCTTGGTTTGCCGCCACCTCATTTATTGCAGGGGCTTCTCCTTGTTCTATTGTGAAGACCTCCTGGAATCTCTTGTTGAGTTCTTCTCACACCTCCTTGTCATTCTCTGTGTATCTGTTCTCCCCTTTCCGCAGCTTCATCTCTTGTTCCTTCTCTGCTGTTTTCCTCCTGATGTGGCTGTGGAGCAGCTTTGGTTGAGTCTTGGCTTTACTCGCGATGTCATTTTCAAACTGTCTCTCTGCTTCCCTCCTCACTCTGATGTACTCATTTCTGGCCCTCTGGTATCTCTCCCTGCTCTCTGGTGTTCTGTTATTTCTGTAGTTTCTCCATGTTCTTTTACTCAGTTGTTTCGCTACCTTACATTCCTGGTTGAACCATGGGTTTTTCTGTTGTTTTTCGTTTTTCTCCTGTTGGAGAAAACTTTGTGTGTGTGTGTGTGTGTGTGTGTGTGTGTACTCACCTATTTGTACTCACCTAGTTGTGTTTGCGGGGGTTGAGCTCTGGCTCTTTGGTCCCGCCTCTCAACCGTCAATCAACAGGTGTACAGATTCCTGAGCCTATCGGGCTCTATCATATCTACACTTGAAACTGTGTATGGAGTCAGCCTCCACCACATCACCCCCTAATGCATTCCATTTGTCAACCACTCTGACACTAAAAAAGTTCTTTCTAATATCTCTGTGGCTCATTTGGGCGCTCAGTTTCCACCTGTGTCCCCTTGTGCATGTTCCCCTTGTGTAAAATAGACTGTCTTTATCTACCCTATCAATTCCCTTCAGAATCTTGAATGTGGTGATCATGTCCCCCGTAACTCTTCTGTTTTCCAGCGAAGTGAGGTTTAATTCCTGTAGTCTCTCCTCATAGCTCATACCTCTCAGCTCGGGTACTAGTCTGGTGGCAAACCTTTGAACCTTTTCCAGTTTAGTCTTATCCTTGACTAGGTATGGACTCCATGTGTGTGTGTGTGTGTTTACTAGTTGTGTTTTTACGGGGGTTGAGCTTTTCTCTTTCGGCCCGCCTCTCAACTGTCAATCAACTGTTTACTAACTACTTTTTTTTTTTTTTTTTCCACACCACACACACACACACACACACCCCAGGAAGCAGCCCGTGACAGCTGACTAACTCCCAGGTACCTATTTACTGCTAGGTAACAGGGGCATTCAGGGTGAAAGAAACTTTGCCCATTTGTTTCTGCCTCGTGCGGAAATCGAACCCGCGCCACAGAATTACGAATCCTGCACGCTATCCACCAGGCTACGAGGCCCCTGTACCTCAGTTGTGTGTGTGTGTGTGTGTGTGTGTGTTTGTGTGTGTGTTTGTGTGTGTGTACTCACCTAATTGTGCTTGCGGGGGTTGAGCTCTGGCTCTTTGGTCCCGCCTCTCAACCGTCAATCAACTGGTGTACAGATTCCTGAGCCTATTTGGCTCTATCATATCTACATTTGAAACTGTGTATGGAGTCAGCCTCCACCACATCACTTCCTAATGCATTCCATTTACTAACTACTCTGACACTGAAAAAGTTCTTTCTAACGTCTCTGTGGCTCATTTGGGTACTCAGCTTCCACCTGTGTCCCCTTGTTCGCGTCCCACCAGTGTTGAATAGTTCATCCTTGTTTACCCGGTCGATTCCCCTGAGGATTTTGTAGGTTGTGATCATGTCCCCCCTTACTCTTCTGTCTTCCAGTGTCATGAGGTGCATTTCCCGCAGCCTTTCCTCATAACTCATGCCTCTTAGTTCTGGGACTAGTCTAGTAGCATACCTTTGGACTTTTTCCAGCTTCGTCTTGTGCTTGACAAGGTACGGGCTCCATGCTGGGGCCGCATACTCCAGGATTGGTCTTACATATGTGGTGTACAAGATTCTGAATGATTCCTTACACAGGTTCCTGAACGCCGTTCTGATGTTAGCCAGCCTCGCATATGCCGCAGACGTTATTCTCTTTATGTGGGCTTCAGGAGACAGGTTTGGTGTGATATCAACTCCTAGATCTTTCTCTCTGTCTGTTTCATTAAGTACTTCATCTCCTATTCTGTATCCTGTGCCTGGCCTCCTGTTTCCACTTCCTAGTTTCATTACTTTGCATTTACTCGGGTTGAACTTCAACAGCCATTTGTTGGACCATTCACTCAGTCTATCCAGGTCATCTTGTAGCCTCCTACTATCATCCTCTGTTTCAATCCTCCTCATAATGTGTGTGTGTGTGTGTGTGTGTGTGTGTGTGTGTGTGTGTGTGTGTGTGTGTGTGTGTGTGAGCGCGTGTAATCACCTATTTGTACTCACCTATTTGTGCTTGCGGGGGTTGAGCTTTGGCTCTTTGGTCCCGCCTCTCAACTGACAATCAACTGTGTGTGTGTGTGTGTGTGTGTGTGTGTACTCACCTAGTTGCATTCACCTAGTTGTGTCTGCAGGATCGAGCATTGACTCTTGGATCCCGCCTTTCGAGCATCGGTTGTTCACAGTAATGACTCCTGTCCCATTTCCCTATCATACCTGGTTTTAAAATTATAAATAGTATTTGCTTCCACAACCTGTTCCAGAAGTGCATTCCATTTTCCCACTACTCTCACGCTAAAAGAAAACTTCCTAACATCTCTGTGACTCATCTGAGTTTCAAGCTTCCGTCCATGTAACCCTCGTTCTGTTGCTATTCCGTGTGAACATTTTGTCTGTGTCCACTCTGTCAATCCCTCTGGGTATTTTATACGTTCCTATCATGTCCCCCCTCTCCCTTCTTCTTTCTAGTGTCGTAAGGCACAGTTCCCTCAGGCGCTCCTCATACCCCATCCCTCGTAGCTCTGGGACGAGTCTCGTTGCAAACCTCTGAACATTTTCCTGTTTCATTATATGCTTCTTCAGATGGGGACTCCATGATGAGGCGGCATACTCTAAGACTGGCCTCACGTAGGCAGTGTAAAGCGTCCTACCCAGCAAACAATTTTAGGTTGCCACAACATATCTGGAAAGTATTTGAAAGTATTGGAAACGTTTGTTTTATCGTATCAGATACGATATTGTGTGTGGACTTAAATAGGTTTCCAAAACTTATAACCAAGACATATGTATCTAACACTAATTTGAGATGTTGTGGCAACTTTACACTCCTAACATGAGTCATTCATAATCCATTCATATACCAATATGAATCTCTTATGAAAGGTTTGAGCCAATAAACTGAACCCTTTTTACATCTTTGTGTTTAAAGTTAAATTTCTTGAAATTAAATTATATTTTATATTATATTATTTTTATTATATTTTATATTATATTATTATTTTCAATTTAAATATTAAAACCAATTTAAGGGTAAAAAAATCTAATAATTTATATTTCTTTTATTATTTACTAACAATTATAATTATTTACTAACGGAGAGAGGGGAGGCTGTACGGCAGAGAGTGGCGGCTGTGGCGGACAGTGGCGGCGGTGGCGGACAGTGGCGGCGGGCGGACAGTGGCGGCGGGCGGACAGTGGCGGCGGCGGGCGGGCAGTGGCGGCGGGCGGACAGTAGCGGCGGTGGCGGACAGTGGCGGCGGTGGCGGACAGTGGCGGCGGTGGCGGACAGTGGCGGCGGGCGGACAGTGGCGTCGGGCGGACAGTGGCGGCGGTGGCGGATAGTGGCGGCGGGCGGACAGTGGCGGCGGGCGGACAGTGGCGGCGGTGGCGGATAGTGGCGGCGGGCGGACAGGGAGGCGGCGGGCGGACAGGGAGGCGGCGGGCGGACAGTGGCGGCGGGCGGACAGTGGCGGCGGGCGGACAGTGGCGGCGGGCGGACAGTGGCGGCGGGCGGACAGTGGCGTCGGGCGGACAGTGGCGGCGGTGGCGGATAGTGGCGGCGGGCGGACAGTGGCGGCGGGCGGACAGTGGCGGCGGTGGCGGATAGTGGCGGCGGGCGGACAGGGCGGCGGCGGGCGGACAGTGGCGGCGGGAGGACAATGGCGGCGGGCGGACAGTGGCGGCTGTGGCGGATAGTGGCGGCGGGCGGACAGTGGCGGCTGTGGCGGATAGTGGCGGCGGGCGGACCGTGGCGGCGGTGGTGGACAGTGGCGGCGGGCGGACAGTGGCGGCGGCGGGCGGACAGTGGCGGCGGCGGGCGAACAGTGGCGGCGGCGGGCGGACAGTGGAGGCGGCGGGCGGACAGTGGAGGCGGCGGGCGGACAGTGGAGGCGGCGGGCGGACAGTGGAGGCGGCGGGCGGACAGTGGAGGCGGCGGGCGGACAGTGGAGGCGGCGGGCGGACAGTGGAGGCGGCGGGCGGACAGTGGAGGCGGCGGGCGGACAGTGGAGGCGGCGGGCGGACAGTGGTGGCGGCGGGCGGACAGTGGTGGCGGCGGGCGGACAGTGGTGGCGGCGGGCGGACAGTGGTGGCGGTGGCGGACAGTGGCGGCGGTGGCGGACAGTGACGGCGGTGGCGGACAATGGCGGCGGTGGCGGACAGTGGCGGCGGTGGCGGACAGTGGCGGCGGTGGCGGACACTGGCGGCTGTGTCTGGCGGGCGGTGGCGGGGTCTGTGATGAGTGGTGGCGGCTGGCGGTGGTGGGTGGTGGCGGCGGTGGTGGTGGGTGGTGGTGGCGGCGGCGGCGGCTGGTGGTGGCGGCGGTGGTGGTGGGTGGTGGTGGTGGCGGCGGCGGCTGGTGGTGGTGGGTGGTGGCGGCGGTGGTGGTGGGTGGCGGCGGCGGCTGGTGGTGGTGGGTGGTGGCGGCTGTGGTGGGTGGTGGCGGGCGGTGGCGGGCGGTGGCGGGCGGCGGCGGCTGTGGTGGGTGGTGACGATCGGCGGTGGGGGGGGGCTGGTGGCGGCTGGCGGTGGCGGCTTGCGGTGGCGACTGTGGCAACGGGCGGTGACTGCTGATAGCGGGCGGTGGTGGCGGCTGGTGGCAGGTGGTGGTGGCGGTGGTGGCGGCTGGTGGTGGTGGCAGCTGGTGGCGGTGATGGCGGCTGGTGGTGGTGGCAGCTGGTGGCGGTGATGGCGGCTGGTGGTGGTGGTGGTGGCGGCTGGTGGTGGTGGCAGCTGGTGGCGGTGATGGCGGCTGGTGGCGGGCGGTGGCGGCTGGTGGTGGCGGCGGTGGTGGGTGGTGGTGGTGGTGGTGGGTGGTGGTGCCGGCTGTGGTGGGTGGTGGCGGTGGTGTCGGCGGCGGCTGTGGTGGGTGGTGGCGGCGGCGGCGGTGATGGGTGGTGGCGGCGGCGGTGGTGGTGGGTGGTGGTGGCGGCGGCGGTGATGGGTGGTGGCGGCGGTGATGGGTGGCGGCGGCGGTGGTGGTGGTGGGTGGTGGTGGTGGGTGGTGGCGGCGGGTGGCGGTGGTGGGTGGCGGGTGGCGGCTGGTGGTGGGTGGTGGCGGCGGGTGGTGAGTGGCGGTGGTGGGTGGCGGTGGCTGGTGGCGGGTGGTGGTGGGTGGCGGTGGCTGGTGGCGGGTGGTGGTGGGTGGCGGTGGCTGGTGGCGGGTGGCGGTGGCTGGTGGCGGGTGGCGGCTGGTGGTGGGTGGTGGCGGCTGGTGGTGGGTGGTGGCGGCTGGTGGTGGGTGGTGGCGGGTGGCGGCGGGTGGTGGGTGGTGGCGGGTGGCGGTGGTGGTGGTGGGTGGTGGTGCCGGCTGTGGTGGGTGGTGGCGGTGGTGTCGGCGGCGGCTGTGGTGGGTGGTGGCGGCGGCGGTGGTGGTGGGTGGTGGTGGCGGCGGCGGTGATGGGTGGTGGCGGCGGTGGTGGTGGGTGGTGGTGGCGGCGGCGGCTGGTGGTGGTGGGTGGTGGTGGTGGGTGGTGGCGGCGGGTGGCGGTGGTGGGTGGCGGGTGGCGGCTGGTGGTGGGTGGTGGCGGCGGGTGGTGAGTGGCGGTGGTGGGTGGCGGTGGCTGGTGGCGGGTGGTGGTGGGTGGCGGTGGCTGGTGGCGGTGGCTGGTGGCGGTGGCTGGTGGCGGGTGGCGGCTGGTGGTGGGTGGTGGCGGCTGGTGGTGGGAGGTGGCGGGTGGCGGGTGGCGGTGGTGGGTGGCGGTGGCGGCTGGTGGTGGGTGGTGGCGGGTGGCGGCTGGTGGTGGGTGGTGGCTGGTGGTGGGTGGTGGCGGGTGGCGGCTGGTGGTGGGTGGTGGCGGGTGGTGGTGCCGGCTGTGGTGGGTGGTGGCGGTGGTGTCGGCGGCGGCTGTGGTGGGTGGTGGCGGCGGCGGTGATGGGTGGTGGCGGCGGCGGTGGTGGTGGGTGGTGGTGGCGGCGGCGGTGATGGGTGGTGGCGGCGGCGGTGGTGGTGGGTGGTGGTGGCGGCGGCGGTGATGGGTGGTGGCGGCGGTGGTGGTGGGTGGTGGTGGCGGCGGCGGCTGGTGGTGGTGGGTGGTGGTGGTGGGTGGTGGCGGCGGGTGGCGGTGGTGGGTGGCGGGTGGCGGCTGGTGGTGGGTGGTGGCGGCGGGTGGTGAGTGGCGGTGGTGGGTGGCGGTGGCTGGTGGCGGGTGGTGGTGGGTGGCGGTGGCTGGTGGCGGGTGGCGGTGGCTGGTGGCGGGTGGCGGCTGGTGGTGGGTGGTGGCGGCTGGTGGTGGCTGGTGGCGGGTGGCGGTGGTGGGTGGCGGTGGCGGGTGGCGGCTGGTGGTGGGTGGTGGCGGGTGGCGGCTGGTGGTGGGTGGTGGCGGGTGGCGGCTGGTGGTGGGTGGTGGCGGGTGGCGGCGGGTGGTGGGTGGCGGCGGGTGGCGGCTGGTGGTGGGTGGCGGCGGGTGGTGGGTGGCGGCGGCTGGCGGCTGGTGGTGGGTGGTGGCGGGTGGCGGCTGGTGGTGGGTGGTGGCGGCGGGTGGTGAGTGGCGGTGGTGGGTGGCTGGTGGCGGGTGGCGGCTGGTGGTGGGTGGTGGCGGCTGGTGGTGGGTGGTGGCGGGTGGCGGCGGGTGGCGGCGGGTGGCGGCTGGTGGTGGGTGGTGGCAGGTGGCGGCTGGTGGTGGGTGGCGGCGGGTGGCGGCTGGTGGTGGGTGGCGGGTGGCGGCGGGTGGCGGCGGGTGGCGGCTGGTGGTGGGTGGTGGCGGGTGGTGGCGGGTGGCGGGTGGTGGTGGGCGGCGGGTGGCGGCTGGTGGCGGCCAGCTGGGACACACCCTTCTCCACTGTAGGTCTGAGTACAACTAACCATATGTCTCTCTCACCCACCAGAACAGTGTTGCCAGCTTGCGCTCTCAAAATGTTTCCTTCAAAGATTGTATATTATCTTTGAACAACAAGTTTGATTATCAAGGAAATAATGCATATATTATTGTCACATTAATACTGTGCAATATCTTATTACATTCCTGCTAAATAATTATAATTTGAAACAGGACAAAAAATCCAACATATATATAAAAACCAACATTAGAGATCACGAGGCCTAGGCCTCGCCTGTGACCACACATCCTGCCTCCCTGGCCTGCTACACTCACACACCTCACACTCTTAACTCTCTCATAATCACTCTCACTCTCTTACTCTGTCACTCTTACTCTCTGTCACTCTTACTCTCTGTCACTCTTACTCTCTGTCACTCTTACTCTGTCACTCTTACTGTCACTCTTACACTGTCACTCCTACTCTCTGTCACTCTTACTCTCTGTCACTCTTACTCTCTGTCACTCTTACTCTCTGTCACTCTTACTCTCTGTCACTCTTACTCTGTCACTCTTACTCTGTCACTCTTACTCTCTCTCACTCTTACTCTCTGTCACTCTTACTCTCTGTCACTCTTACTCTCTGTCACTCTTACTCTCTGTCACTCTTACTCTGTCACTCTTACTCTCTGTCACTCTTACTCTCTGTCACTCTTACTCTCTGTCACTCTTACTCTCTGTCACTCTTACTCTGTCACTCTTACTCTGTCACTCTTACTCTCTGTCACTCTTACTCTGTCACTCTTACTCTCTGTCACTCTTACTCTCTGTCACTCTTACTCTGTCACTCTTACACTCTGTCACTCTTACTCTGTCACTCTTACTCTCTGTCACTCTTACTCTCTGTCACTCTTACTCTGTCACTCTTACTCTGTCACTCTTACTCTCTGTCACTCTTACTCTGTCACTCTTACTCTGTCACTCTTACTCTCTGTCACTCTTACTCTCTGTCACTCTTACTCTCTGTCACTCTTACTCTCTGTCACTCTTACTCTCTGTCACTCTTACTCTCTGTCACTCTTACTCTCTGTCACTCTTACTCTCTGTCACTCTTACTCTGTCACTCTTACTCTCTGTCACTCTTACTCTCTGTCACTCTTACTCTCTGTCACTCTTACTCTGTCACTCTTACTCTGTCACTCTTACTCTCTGTCACTCTTACTCTGTCACTCTTACTCTGTCACTCTTACTCTCTGTCACTCTTACTCTCTGTCACTCTTACTCTGTCACTCTTACTCTCTGTCACTCTTACTCTCTGTCACTCTTACTCTCTGTCACTCTTACTCTCTGTCACTCTTACTCTGTCATTCTTACTCACTCTCAGTCACCCTTACCCATTCATACTCACTCTCTCACTCTTACTCTCATACTCTTACTCTCAATTACTCTTACTCTCAATCACTCTTACTCCCAATCACTCCTACTCCCAATCACTCCTACTCTCAATCACTCCTACTCTCATTCTTACTCTTACTCTTACTCCCAATCACTCTTACTCTCAATCACTCTTATTCTCATTCTTACTCTCACTCTTACTCCCAATCACTCTTACTCCCAATCACTCTTACTCTCAATCACTCTTACTCTCAATCACTCTTACTCTCAATCACTCTTACTCTCATTCTTACTCTTACTCACTCTTACTCTCAATCACTCTTATTCTCATTCTTACTCCTACTCTCACTCTAACTCCTACTCCCAATCACTCTTACTCCCAATCACTCTTACTCTCAATCACTCTTACTCCCAATCACTCTTACTCTCAATCACTCTTACTCTCAATCACTCTTACTCTCAATCACTCTTACTCTCAATCACTCTTACTCTCACTAACTCTCAATCACTCTTACTCTCACTCTAACTCTCAATCACTCTTACTCTCATACTCACCCTTACTCTCAATCACTTTACTCTCACTCTTACTCATTCTGTCACTCTTACTCTCACTCTTACTCACTCTGTCACTCTTACTCACTCTCAGTCACTCTTACTTATACTCACTCTTACTCACACTTACACACTCTCTGGCACTCTCACTCACCTTCATTCACTCTTACTCACTCTTACCCACTCTCGCTCACTCTTACTCACTCTAGTTAATAAGAACACGCTAATATAAGACAACAAAACGTTTTCAGATTCGTTCTCACCACTTTCCAGCAACTTTTAAAATTTATATAAATTATCTTAGGGAATAATACATAAATTATATATTTAAACATGATATTAGTGTTTAGTGGAATGCATAAGGAGTCAAATTGTGTTAAAAAGAGCGATTTTTAGAAAATTTGGAAAACTACTTTTTTCTGTTCATATTATAACTAAATGGATTTTAAAGGTTTCACTCAGCCAATATATATCATTCACAATTTATTAATGAATTTTACAAAAAAACACCATAAATTTTATATTTAAACATGTAAAAACTATTTGTTTTACATTTGGAAGAAAATAATTGTAGAAAAACAATTTATAATTAAACCTTTGTGTTTGGATTTTTTGAGTAAAAGTTTCTCAAAGGCTCTCCTGCACCATTCTCAATGCAAATCATTCCCACACCTATGGGAAGAGATAGGCGAACGTTGTGTAGATGATTTGTGTTTGCTGGGTAAATGCCTCCTTACTTAGGTTTCTGAATGATGTTCTAACGTTTGCCACTGTAGAGTACGCTGCTGTCGTTATCCTATTTATATGTGCCTCAGGAGATAGATTAGGTGTTACGTCCACACCCAGGTCTCTTTCGCGCGTCGTCACAGGTAGGCTGTTCCCCTTCATTGTGTACTGTCCCTGTGGTCTCCTATCTCCTAGTCCCATTTCCAAAACTTTGCATTTGCTCGTGTTGAATTCCAGTAGCCATTTCTCTGACCATCTCTGCAACCTGTTCAGGTCCTCTTGGAGGATCCTGCAATCCTCATCTGTCACAACTCTTCTCATCAACTTTGCGTCATCCGCAAACATCGACATGTAGGACTCTACGCCTGTAAACATGTCGTTAACATATACAAGAAATAGAATTGGTCCCAGCACCGATCCTTGTGGTACTCCACTTGTTACTGTTCGCCAGTCGGACTTCTCGCCCCTTACCGTAACTCTTTGGCTCTTTCCTGTTAGGTAGTTCCTTATCCATGCTAGGACCTTTCCCCCCACCCCCGCCTGCCTCTCGAACTTGAACAGCAGTCTCATGTGCGGTACTGTATCAAAGGCTTTTTGGCACTCCAGAAATATGCAGTCTGCCCAACCATCATCGGTCCTGTCTTATCCTCGTTATTTTATCATAGAATTCCAGAAGGTTTGCTAGGCACGATTTCCCTGTCCAGAACTCATGTTGATGTTTCATCACAAACCTAATGTTCTCCAGGTGTGAAACCAGTCGTAGCCTAATTATTCTTTCCAGTATTTTACAGGAGATGCTTGTCAGTGATACAGGTCTATAGTTAAGTGCCTCCTCCCTATCGCCTTTCTTGAAGATCGGCACGACATTTGCCTTCTTCCAGCAACTGGGCAATTCTCCTGACATAAGTGACTCATTAAAGATCACTGCCAGAGGCACGCTGAGGGCCTGCGCTGCTTCTTTTAGTATCCACGGTGATACTTTGTCTGGTCCAACTGCTTTAGTTGCATCTAGAGTTGTCAACTGTTTCATTACCTCCTCTGCTGTCACCTCTATATCTGATAGTCTTTCATCTAGGGTAATCGCTTCTAACAATTGGAGCTGCTCAGGCTCGGTAGTGAACACCCCAGGGAAACTGGCATTCAGTGCCTCGCAGATTTCCTTGTCACTTTCAGTATATGCCCCCTCTGTCTTCCTTAGTCTTGTCACTTGGTCATTCACCGACATATTTCTTCTTATATGACTGTGTAGTAACTAAGGTTGTTTTTTTGCTTTGATTGCAATATCGTTATCATAGTCCCTTTACGATGTTCTTATTATGTTAATGTAGTCGTTCCTAGCTCTGTTGTATCTGATACTGTTGTCCTCTGTCCTTTGTCTTCTGTACTTCCTCCACTCCCGCCTGCTGGCCATTTTTGCTTCCTGACACTGTCTATTAATTAAACCAAGGGTTATTATATTCCTTCTTATTTTTTCCCCTTTACTGTTGGTATAAATCTCTCTTCGGCCTCCTGGCATTTCTGTATGACTAGGTCCATCATATCTTGAACTGTTTTTCCTCTAAGTTCTTCCTCCCATTGCACTTCACGCAGATAGTCCCTTATACTCTTATAATCCTCTGTGTGTGTGTGTGTGTGTGTGTGTGTGTGTACTCACCTATTTGTACTCACCTATTTGTGCTTGCGGGAGTTGAGCTTTGGCTCTTTGGTCCCGCCTCTCAACTGTCAATCAACTGGTGTACAGATTCCTGAGCCTACTGGGCTCTATCATATTTACATTTAAAACTGTGTATGGAGTCAGCCTCCACCACATCACTGCCTAATGCATTCCATCCGTTAACTACTCTGACACTGAAAAAGTTCCTTGTAACGTCTCTGTGGCTCATGTGGGTACTCAGTTTCCACCTGTGTCCCCTTGTTCGCGTCCCACCAGTGTTGAATAGTTTATTCTTGTTTACCCGGTCGATTCCTCTGAGGATTTTGTAGGTTGTGATCATGTCTCCCCTTACTCTTCTGTCTTCCAGTGTCGTAAGATGCATTTCCCGCAGCCTTCCCTCGTAACTCATGACTCTTAGTTCTGGGACTAGTCTAGTGGCATATCTTTGGACTTTTTCCAGCTTCGCCTTGTGCTTGACAAGATACGGGCTCCATGCTGGGGCCGCATACTCCAGGATTGGTCTTACATGTGTGGTGTACAAGATTCTGAATGATTCCTTACACAGGTTCCTGAACGCTGTTCTGATGTTAGCCAGTCTGATGTTATCCAGATGTTCTGTTGTGTGTGTGTGTGTGCGTGTGCGTGTGCGTGTGCGTGTGCGTGTGCGTGTGCGTGTGCGTGTGCGTGTGTGTGTGTGTGTGTGTGTGTGTGTGTACTCACCTAGTTGTACTCACCTAGTTGTGTTTGCGGGAGTTGAGCTCTGGCTCTTTGGTCCCTCCTCTCAACCGTCAATCAACAGGTGTACAGATTCCTGAGCCTATCGGCCTCTGTCATATCTACACTTGAAACTGTGTATGGAGTCAGCCTCCACCACATCACCCCCTAATGCATTCCATTTGTCAACCACTCTGACAATAAAAAAGTTCTTCCTAATATCTCTGTGGCTCATTTGGGCACTCAGTTTCCACCTGTGTCCCCTTGTGCGTGTTCCCCTTGTGTTAAATAGACTGTCTTTATCTACCCTATCAATCCCCTTCAGAATCTTGAATGTGGTGATCATTCCCCCCCTAACTCTTCTGTCTTCCAGCGAAGTGAGGTTTTATTCCCGTAGTCTCTCCTCGTAGCTCATACCTCTCAGCTCGGGTTCTAGTCTGGTGGCAAACCTTTGAACCTTTTCCAGTTTAGTCTTATCCTTGACTAGATATGGACTCCATGCTGGGGCTGCATACTCCAGGATTAGCCTGACATATGTGGTATACAAAGTTCTGAATGATTCTTTACACAAGTTTCTGAATGCCGTTCGTATGTTGGCCAGCCTGGCATATGCCGCTGATGTTATCCGCTTGATATGTGCTGCAGGAGACAGGTCTGGCGTGATATCAACCCCCAAGTCTTTTTCCTTCTCTGACTCCTAAAGAATTTCCTCTCCCAGATGATACCTTGTATCTGGCCTCCTGCTCCCTACACCTATCTTCATTACATTACATTTGGTTGGGTTAAACTCTAACAACCATTTGTTCGACCATTCCTTCAGCTTGTCTTGGTCTTCTTGAAGCCTCAAACAGTCCTCTTCTGTTTTAATCCTTCTCATAATTTTAGCATCGTCCGCAAACATTGAGAGAAATGAATCGATACCCTCCGGGAGATTATTTATATATATCAGAAACAAGATAGGACCGAGTACAGAGCCCTGTGGGACTCCACTGGTGACTTCACGCCAATCGGAGGTCTCACCCCTCACCGTAACTCTCTGCTTCCTATTGCTTAGATACTCCCTTATCCACTGGAGCACCTTACCAGCTACACCTGCCAGTCTCTCCAGCTTATGTACCAGCCTCTTATGCGGTACTGTGTCAAAGGCTTTCCGACAATCCAAGAAAATGCAGTCCGCCCAGCCCTCTCTTTCTTGCTTAATCTGTGTCACCTGATCGTAGAATTCTATCAAGCCTGTAAGGCAGGATTTACCCTCCCTGAATCCATGTTGGCGATTTGTCACGAAGTCCCTTCTCTCCAGATGTGTTACCAGGTTTTTTCTCACGATCTTCTCCATCACCTTGCATGGTATACAAGTCAAGGACACTGGCCTGTAGTTCAGTGCCTCTTGTCTGTCGCCCTTTTTGTATATTGGGACCACATTCGCCGTCTTCCATATTTCTGGTAGGTCTCCCGTCTCTAGTGACTTACTATACTCTATGGAGAGCGGCAAGCAAAGTGCCTCTGCACACTCTTTCAGTACCCATGGTGAGATCCCATCTGGACCAACAGCCTTTCTAACATCCAGATCCAGCAGGTGTCTCTTGACCTCCTCTCTCGTAATTTCGAACTCCTCCAAGGCCGCCTGGTTTACCTCTCTTTCTCCTAGCACAGTGACCTCACCCTGTTCTATTGTGAAGACCTCCTGGAACCTCTTGTTGAGTTCCTCACACACCTCTCTGTCATTCTCTGTATACCTGTCCTCGCCTGTTCTAAGTTTCAATACCTGTTCTTTCACTGTTGTTTTCTTTCTGATGTGACTGTGGAGTAGCTTTGGTTCGGTCTTGGCTTTGTTTGCTATATCATTTTCAAAATTTTTCTCTGCTTCTCTTCTCACCCTGACGTACTCATTCCTGGTTCTCTGGTATCTCTCTCTGCTTTCTGGTGTTCTGTTATTCCGGAAGTTCCTCCACGCCTTTTTGTTCAGTTTCTTCGCTTCCATACATGCCCTATTATACCATGGATTCTTCTGTTGCTTCTCGGATTTTTCCCTTTGGGCCGGGATGAACCTGTTTACTGCCTCCTGACACTTTTGGGTAACATAGTCCATCATACCTTGTACAGACTTGTCTCTGAGGTCTGTGTCCCAATGTATTTCACTTAGGAAACTTCTCATCTGTTCATAATTCCCCTTTCGGTATGCCAGCCTTTTGATTCCTAGTTCTTTTTGGGGGGAGATAAGTCCTAGTTCTACCAGGTACTCAAAGTTCAATACACTGTGGTCACTCATTCCCAAGGGCGCTTCCATCTTAACTTCCCTTATATCCCATTCATTTCGGGTAAATATCAAATCAAGCATTGCTGGTTCATCTTCTCCTCTCATTCTTGTTGGTTCTTTGGTGTGCTGGCTTAGAAAGTTTCTTGTTGCCACGTCCAGCAGCTTAGCTCTCCATGTTTCTGGTCCTCCATGCGGGTCTCTGTTCTTCCAATCTATCTTCCCATGGTTAAAGTCTCCCATAATTAGTAGTCCAGATCCATTCCTGCTAGCAACAGAAGCTGCTCTTTCTATTATGTTAATGGTGGCCATGTTGTTTCTATCATATTCCTGTCTAGGTCTTCTGTCATTTGGTGGTGGATTATATATGACTGCGACTATAATTTTTTTCCCTCCATTTGTTACAGTACCTGCTATGTAGTCACTGAAACCTTCACAGCCATAATATCCATCTCCTCAATATCCCAGCCTTTTCTTACCAGCAGAGCTACACCACCCCCACCTCTTCCTTCCCTCTCTTTCCTCATAACATAATAGTCCTGTGAGAACACTGCATTTGTTATCGTTTTCGTGATCTTTGTTTCTGTGAGGGCTATTATGTCTGGGTTTTCCTCTAGTACCAGTTCAACAAGCTCATTTGCTTTATTTGTAATTCCATCTATGTTAGTGTACATCGCTTTGAGGCTCACTTTCTTCAGTCCCTTCTCAAATCGCCTCCTTGGTGAGTGTTCTGCTGGTGGGGGAGGCTGTTCCATGGGTGTGAGGACCTGTGAGGTGGAGAACAGGGTCTCAGAGGATACTGGGATGAGGGGCGGGGGATCCAGTGAAGGGGGAGGGACAGGGAGGGTATGGGGTGAAAGGGGAGGGAGGACGGGAAGGAAAGGGGGGGAGGGAGGATTCGGGAGGAGGGGAGGGGTAGAAGGGTGGGGATTGGGTGTGGGAGGAGGGAGATTTGGCTGAACATTTGAGTGGGGGCAGGGAGGGTTTGGGGTAGGGGGGGAGAGGAGACCTATGCAGAGGAGGGAGGCGGGGTTGTCCTCCCTTCTGGTGTTACTGGGTAGCTGGTTGTGGGTTCCCCCCTCGCCTCTGGGGGTGTTGTGTTGGGAGCTGTGACTTCCTGGTTTTCCCCTCTCGCCCTGTGCCTCTTCCTTGCTTCTGCCGCCACGGCTCTCTCCTCCCTTGTCATGTCTCTCTGGAGGAATACATTTTTTAATTTTCCCACGTTTTTCAGGGAGCTCTTCCTTGATAGGATCTTCTCCTTTGTGTTCTCGTTTGCAAACACTATCTTTATCATTCGGTCTCGGTCTTTGTTGTACCGGCCTAGCCTGAAAACCTTCTCAATGCTATGCTCAGCCCCTTCCATGTCTAGTGCCTTTAGTACTTCATTCACTGCTGCTTTGTCCTTGTCATTCCACTCTGTCCTATTAGATCCTTCCTGCTCCTTAATACCCACAGCAACCACTGATCTGTTCCTTTCCAGCAGTTGGCTAGTGGAGCGTGCCGCCTCCTGCGAGGTGGCTGCTTTCATGGCCACCTCCATCACTGCAGTCATTACTTCAGAGTTATTTTTTTTAGTATTTCAGCAAATGTTGCTTTTATTGTGGCATTCTCATCCAGAAAACTATTACCACCTTCTCCCTGGGTGGTTTTCTGATTCTCAGCCTCGATACCATTCTCTTTGAGGGCTGTAATCTCCTCCTTTGCTGCTGTCAGCTCTCTTTTCAGGTTGCTTATTTCGTTCTTCATTTCCTGCATCATTTCTTGCATCTCACTCCTGATGTCCTCCAGAAACTGGGTGAACATTTCCTTCATCTCGTCACCTTGGCTCTTTCCTGTTCCCCTGGGACCTCTGGCTGCCATGCTTGACCCTGTTGGGATGGGGGAGGGAGAGAGAGAGAGAGAGGAAGAGAGAGAGAAAGAGAGAGAGAGAAAGGGAGTGATAAAGGGAGAGATAAATGGGTGGGTGGGGGGGGGATCCGACCCTTCCACTGAAGTGAGAAGAAAGTAGAAGGGGAGGGGGGAGGAGATGGGGAGAGAGGCGGGAGGGAGAGAGAGGAGAGGGAGAGAGTGAGTGAGGGAGAGAGCGGGTGAGGGAGAGAGCGGGTGAGGGAGAGAGCGGGTGAGGGAGAGAGCGGGTGAGGGAGAGAGGTGGGGGAGGTGTGTGTGTGTGTGTGTGTGGGCAGAGAGGGAGGGGGAAGGAAAGAGAGGGAGGGAGAGGGGGAGGGAGGGGGAAGGAAAGAGAGGGAGGGAGAGGGGGAGGGAGGGGGAAGGAAAGAGAGGGAGGGAGAGGGGGAGAGAGAGAGAGAGAGAGAGAGAGAGAGAGAGAGAGAGAGAGAGAGAGAGAGAGAGAGAGAGAGAGAGAGAGAGAGAGCGCAGGAGAGAGAGAGCAGGAGAGAGAGAGAGCAGGAGAGAGATAGTGGGAGAGAGGGAGTGGGAGAGAGGGAGTGGGAGAGAGGGAGAGTGGGGAGGGGAAGAGTGTGTGTATGGGCGATGCAGGGGACTGGGGGTGGGGGGGGCAGAGATGGCGACTAAGTCAGGTCAGGTCAGATGGTGGGGTCAAGAGGGGGGGATAGAAAGGTCCTATCCCAGGTGTTGATGCCTTTTCCCCTGACTGAACAATTGTGTGTGTGTGTGTGCACGTGTGTGTGTGTGTGCACGTGTGTGTGTGTCTGTTTTAGCGTGTGCACACTTGTGTGAGTGTAAACGTACGTGGGCGGGCGAGCTTGTATGTGTCAAGATATCCCTTATGCGTTACCTCTGCCTAAATGAGCCACTCGGAGATTTTTAAATATATATGATATCCTGAACGAGAATTTGATAATCTTTTACCTCAATCTGTACACCTGATTAATTGACCAGAGAGGGGTACATACCAGTCTGCCTCCCGCTCACACAACCAGATGAGTAAGCGATGTATGATGACGATGGTTATCCGTCGTTGTCTCCCACTAGGTGATTCACTAAGTGCTGGTAGATTGATGCGGTCGGTTCTTCTCTGTCTACACAAAGCTCTGGAGTCAGTCACTGTATCGTTATGTGACAGATCACTAATTCACTGTACCACTGATCACAGTCACCACTCACAGCACACTCAGGTAGTTCCACGGCGGGACGTCCCACCCGGTCAGGTCACACACTTACATGCACCGGTGATGCCCTAGCTCCACTTTTGGTTTCTTCGCCAAATCTTCGCACTATCGCTAGGGATATGACTATGCTATGTTGCACCCTGCTAGCTACACACTGCGAGACGCCAAATACTATGATCTAGCCTCTATACTCCTTCAATGTCCCGAGAAATTGACGAATTTCCGCGGACCTCACTAATCGCGTGTGTCTCCTACCGTCTCCCGCGCGCGACTCTGAGACACACATACACACACACGCGAATGTGTGTGTGTGTGTGTGTGTGTGTGTGTGTGTGTGTGAGTGTGTGTGTGAGTGTGTGTGTGAGTGTGTGTGTGAGTGTGTGTGTGAGTGTGTGTGTTTGTGTGTGTGTACTCACCTATTTGTGCTTACGGGGGTTGAGCTTTGGCTCTTTGGTCCCGCCTCTCAACCGTCAATCAACTGGTGTACAGATTCCTGAGCCTACTGGGCTCTATCATATCTACATATAAAACTGTGTATAGAATCAGCCTCCACCACATCACTGCCTAATGCATTCCATCCGTTAACTACTCTGACACTAAAAAAGTTCCTTCTAACCTCTGTGGCTCATGTGGGTACTCAGTTTCCACCTGTGTCCCCTTGTTCGCGTCCCACCAGTGTTGAATAGTTCATCCTTGTTTACCCGGTCGATTCCTCTGAGGATTTTGTAGATTGTGATCATGTCTCCCCTTATTGTTCTGTCTTCCAGTGTCGTAAGGTGCATTTCCCGCAGCCTTTCCTCGTAACTCATGCCTCTTAGTTCTGGGACTAGTCTAGTGGCATACCTTTGGACTTTTTCCAGCTTCGTCTTGTGCTTGACAAGGTACGGGCTCCATGCTGGGGCCACATACTCCAGGATTGGTCTTACATATGTGGTGTACAAGATTCTGAATGATTCCTTACACAGGTTCCTGAACGCTGTTCTGATGTTAGCCAGCCTCGCATATGCCTCAGACGTTATTCTTTTTATGTGGGCTTCAGGAGACAGGTTTGGTGTGATATCAACTCCTAGATCTTTCTCTCGGTTCGTTTCATTAAGTACTTCACCTCCAATTCTGTATCCTGTGTCTGGCCTCCTATTTCCACTACCTAGTTTCATTTCTTTGGATTTACTCGGGTTGAACTTCAACAGCCTAGGTCTTGTTGGACCATTCACTCAGTCTGTCTAGATCATCTTGTAGCCTCCTACTATCGTCCTCAGTTTCAATCCTCCTCCTCCTCAGTCTCAATCTGTGTGTGTGTGTGTGTGTGTGTGTGTGTGTGTGTGTGTGTGATTGTGTGTATTCACCTAACTGTATTCCCCTAGCTGTGTTTGGGGGGTTGAGCTTTGCTCTTTCGGCCCGCCTCTCAACTGTCAATCAACTGTTTACTAACTACTTTTTTTTTTTTTTTCCTACACCACACACACACACACCAGGAAGCAGCCAGTGACAGCTGACTAACTCCCAGGTACCTATTTACTACTAGGTAACAGGGGCATTCAGGGTGAAAGAAACGTTGCCCATTTGTTTCTGCCTCGTGCGGGAATCGAACCCTCGCCACAGAATTACGAATCCTGTGCGCTATCCACCAGGCTACGAGGCCCCTACTCGAGGCTGTTCCTCTCTCGGAACTTGGGGCCCCTACGAGGCCCCGAGTTCTTGTGTGTGTGAGTGCGTGTGTGTGTGTGTACTCACCTAGTTGTACTCACCAAGTTGTGCTTGCGGGGA
Source organism: Procambarus clarkii (assembly GCF_040958095.1). Classification (NCBI taxonomy): domain Eukaryota; kingdom Metazoa; phylum Arthropoda; class Malacostraca; order Decapoda; family Cambaridae; genus Procambarus; species Procambarus clarkii. Next base: position 3,942,323 of record NW_027189133.1, read on the forward strand.
TTGAGCTCTGGCTCTTTGGTCCCGCCTCTCAACCTTCAATCAACAGGTGTACAGGTTCTTGAGCCTATTGGGCTCTATCATATCTACACCTGAAACTGTGTATGGAGTCAGCCTCCACCACATCACTTCCTAATGCATTCCATTTGTCAACCACTCTGACACTAAAAAAGTTCTTTCTAATATCTCTGTGGCTCATTTGGGCGCTCAGTTTCCACCTGAGTCCTCTTGTGCATGTGCCCCTTGTGTTAAATAGCCTGTCTTTATCCACCCTATCAATTCCCTTGAGAATCTTGAATGTGATGATCATGTCCCCCCTAACTCTTCTGTCTTCCAGCGAAGTGAGGTTTAATTCCCATAGTCTCTCCTCGTAGCTCATACCTCTGAGCTCGGGTACTAGTCTGGTGGCAAATCTTTGAACCTTTTCCAGTTTAGCCTTATCCTTGACAAGATATGGACTCCATGCTGGGGCTGCATACTCCAGGATTGGCCTGACATATGTGGTATACTAAGTTCTGAATGATTCTTTACACAAGTTTCTGAATGCCGTTCGTATGTTGGCCAGCCTGGCATATGCCGCTGATGTTATCCTCTTGATATGTGCTGCAGGAGACAGGTCTGGCGTGATATCAACCCCCAAGTCTTTTTCCTTCTCTGACTCCCAAATACCTTGTATTTGGCCTCCTGCTCCCTGCACCTATCTTCATTATATTACATTTGGTTTGGTTAAGCTCTAACAACCACTTGTTCGACCATTCCTGCAGTTTGTCTAGGTCTTCTTGAAGCCTCAAACAGTCCTCTTCTGTCTTAATCCTTCTCATAATTTTGGCATCGTCTGCAAACAATCTGCAAAACAAGGCTTTCCGACAATCCAAGAAAATGCAGTCCGCCCAGCCCTCTCTTTTTTTCTTAATCTGTGTTACCTGGTCATAGAATTCTATTAAGCCAGTCAGGCAAGATTTACCCTCCCTGAACCAATGTTGTCGATTTGTCACGAAGTCCCTTCTCTCCAGATGTGCTACCAGGTTTTTCTCACGATCTACTTCATCACCTTGCATGGTATACAAGTTAAGGACACTGGCCTGTAGTTCAGTGCCTCTTGCCTGTCGCCCTTTTTGTATATTGGGACCACATTCGCCGTCTTCCATATTTCTGGTAGGTCTCCCATCTCCAGTGACCTACTATACACTATGGAGAGTGGCAAGCAAAGTGCCTCTGTACACTCTTTCAGTACCCATGGTGAGATCCCATCTGGCTCAACAGCCTTTCTAACATCCAGGTCCAGCAGGTGTCTCTTGACCTCCTCCTCTCGTAATTTCAAACTCTTCCAAGGCCGCCTGGTTTACTTCCCTTTCTCCTAGCACAGTGACCTCACCTTGTTCTGTTGTGAAGACCTCTTGGAACCTCTTGTTGAGTTCATCACACACCTCTTTGTCATTCTCTGTATACCTGTCCTCGCCTGTTCGAAGTTTCACTACCTGTTCTTTCACTGTTGTTTTCCTTCTGATGTGACTGTGGAGTAGCTTTGGTTCGGTCTTGGCTTTGTTTGCTATATCATTTTCATAACCTTTCTCTGCTTCTCTTCTCACCCTGACATACTCATTCCTGGTTCTCTGGTATCTCTCTCTGCTCTCTGGTGTTCTGTTATTCCGGAAGTTCCTCCACGCCATTTTGTTCAGTTTCTTTGCTTCCATACATGCCCTATTATACCATGGATTCTTCTATTGCTTCTCGGATTTTTCCTTTTGGGCCGGGATGTATATGCTTACTGCCTCCTGACACTTTTGGGTGGCATAGTCTATCATATATGTACAGACTTAGCTCTGAGGTCTGTGTCCCAAGGTATTTCCCTTAGGAAGCTTCTCATCTCCTCATAATTTCCCTTTCGGTATGCCAGCCTTTTGTTTCCTAGTTCTTTTTTGGGGGGATAATTCCTAGCTCTACCAGGTACTCAAAGTTCAATACACTGTGATCACTCATTCCCAAGGGTGCTTCCATCTTGACTTCCCTTATATACCACTCATTTAGGGTAAATATCAGATCAAGCATTGCTGGTTCATTCTCTCCTCTCATTCTTGTTGGATCCTTGATGTGCTGGCTTAGAAAGTTTCTTGTTGCAACGGCCAGCAGCTTAGCTCTCCATGTTTCTGGCCCTCAATGCGGGTCTCTGTTCTCCCAATCTATCTTCCCATGGTTGAAGTCCTTCATGATTAGTAGTCCAGATCCATTCCTACTAGCAACAGAAGCTGCTCTCTCCATTATGTTAATGGACTTAACTTGGCTTGAGTATCATCCTCATACATTGCCAGTTCAGACATGATTTGTTACATTTCCTCAGGGTTGTGTTTACTGCTGTTTGTGTTGGCAAGGGGTTTACTTCGGTAAAATTCAATCAATCTTTTCATATCATCGAATTTGTTATCAGCCACCAATGGAGAGATTTCCATATGGGTAAAATCAATTGGAGACTCTAGTGACAAATTCTCAAATATATTGAGTAGTCTTGTTAGGTGACGTTTAAGGGCTGCTAGGGCACGTTTTGTTTACTCTGGATCAGCCATGGTGGCTGATTGATTCCATAGCTTCTAAATGAAGATAACTGTGGTACTGATTCATTGAGGTAAACAATTTTGAGTAGTAATAGCCTAGGATTAATATCCAGCCACCACGCTATATCCTACCTCTCGTTGGGGTTGGCACATTAAAAGTAAATTGTACATATATAATCACACAAATAATTTGACTGGTGACCAGTGTCACTGTAGGAATACCTTTGGCTAGCCTATCATTATCACTATTCGAAGGATTAGAGACACCAATGAAGATTCAAAAATGAAAATGTTATAGATAAAATATAAATTAATATAGTAATTATTAATATGATATGAGTAATCTAATAATATGCACAGCACAACTTGTGTTGGTATTGATCCTACCCTTTCTGGGGTCTGCACAATGTTTAAATGATTATTAGGTTGTTCAATATTTAGCTCAACACTGGACAAGTTGGGCATCCTACCCTATATAAGGGTTGGCAACATAAAATTGATATATTAGTGTTCAGTAAAGACGAAGGTGCAATATTTTATCTGGGTTTTATTTATATGTTAAATGTTTCTCTCTAAACTTAAGAGAAATTTATATACATTTATGTCTAGTAGCCTCACATCAACTGCGTTTGATATTTAATTGTGATAATAAATTTGCTAAGTGATGAATTTGTACGTTGTGTGTTTGTCTATCTTCTCTTCCTTAACATTCCATAACATGCCGTTTATTCACATTAATTTCCATTTGCCAAGTGGTGCTACATACACTAATAAACAGTCTCCATGGTGTAGTGGTAAGACACTTGCCTGGCGTTCCACGAGCGCTATGTCATGGGTTTGTATCCTGGCTGGGGAGGATTTACTGGGCGCAATTCCTTAACTGTAGCCTCTGTTTAACGCAACAGTAAAATGTGTACTTGGATGTAACAACGATTCTTCGCGGCAGGGGATCGTATTCCAGGGACCTGCCCGAAACGCTACGCGTACTAGTGGCTGTACAAGAATGCAACAGCTCTTGTATATATCTCAAAAAAAAAAAAAATAGTTTCCAGGTCTTCTTGAGGGGCATAACAATCGTCTATGTTTTTAATCTTTCCTAGTATCTTAGCATCATCAGCAAACTTATTCTTATAATTCAATATATCTTCTAATAGGTTGGTTATGCATACAATGAAGATTACTAGTGCAAGAAATAAGCCCTGTGGTACTCCCCTTGTGACTTTTCTTCAGTTTGATAAATTGCTTCTGATTACTGCCCTCCACATTCTGTTAGAAAATTTGTCATCCATGTTAGAACCCTCCTTGTAACTCCTCCAGTATCTTCCACTTTCCAGAACTACATCTTAAATGAGACTCTGTCAAAAGACTCTTTTTAAGTGTAGATATATGCAGTCAACCCAACCATCTATTTCCTGTGAAATCTCTGTGGCTCTATCATAGAAACCAAGTTAATTTTTTACACAGGAAGTTCCACATCGAAAACTATACTATCAGTCCTATTAGTCATATTATTTTTCTCCAGGTGTTCTACCTATTTCATTTTAATTATTTTGAGTACTACACTTGCCAATAATACAGGTCAATAATGAAGGGGTCTTCAATGCTGACACTTTGTGAAATGGAACTATGTTAGGATTTACCCATATTTAATTGTGCTTCAGTACACAGAAATGTCTGAAAAATTAATTGTAATGGTTCAGGAAGCCCTTAAAATTACATGAATATTACACGTTTATATAATCATTATTAAATATTTTCTTGTTAATTCCCCAAAATTTATATTTCATTGACTTCAGAGATGGTATAACTCAACTATATTACACCATAACACACTATACAATACCACTTATTAAATTAGGAGTACACCAAATAATTAAGCAGAATTGTTATATTCCTAAAAATCATTATCTAGTAAAATATTTGTTTTATAGTAGCTTAGAAATATAGTGAAGAAATGGAAATATTTTCAATGAAAACTAGATTGAACTAGGTTATTACCCAGGAAGGCTAAGTGGATGTAAATATCACAGGATTCAAAGTAAATACCAAATTCACCAGTACTTGGATAATTTAAAAGTGTAGTTCGATTGTTTCGATATAACAAATGCATATGGCAATAAAATACTGTTACATCAAATACATAATAAGAAGACAACAGAAAAATAATAAATTTGAAAAGTCCAGCAGCGTATGTCAGAAAACCCGACACCATTTACTAACATTAAATACAATAGGAATATTGTATTAGGCAGATAATATTGCTGCTGTTGTATGCACAAGTTACCCCATACAAAATGTAGCACAGTGGAAGTTTCCGTCAATAGAAAACAAGATATCATTGCCATATAGCGCTATAAATTCACCAGCTATTCTGTTGGGAGTTATTCTTAATACTGCAGTCTTTGGACTAATAACATCATAAAAACATCTCATTTGAATTTATTTAATTATCAGAATCAAAATGGGATAAATGTGACCTTTCTAGCAATTACTGACATCTGGACAAGGTGAGCCAGGCGTCAGAGGTGGAAGGGAGGTCAACCAGTGTTGTTAGACTGAGTCGCTTAGAGCAAATTCAGCTCCTATAATTCTCCCTTGGACAAAGTGTTATGGATATCAAATTAGTGCTTTTTCCATCAGTCAACATCTAAACAATGGAAGTGTCTTTCCGAAATCTTATCTAAATCATTTCTGGCCAGTAATGTCAGATACATAGGATTAATTCCGGTTAGGATGTGAGGCAACGACTCAACCCAGGTAATTAATCCTTGGTCTAATAATCCTTAATCTAATAATATAACAAATGTTTCATCTGATATAGCTGTTATATATTTGAATTCTGGCTTTACAGCTAGTGCCATTGACAAGAATAATAAAAGAGGAAGCAGTACAGTTGCTTGGTACTCCATTACAGGAATGGAGACACTAGCTTACATTTCGAAGATTATTTGGTGCCTTCATTCATGTTTATACCTAGTGGACTAAGCCTACTCTTAGTATATATATATATATACTAAAAACCAGAAATTATACTAAAACCAGAAAAACGGCCAGCCTACTCATGAGAAACTCTCCAGACACAAAACAGAACGCTTTAAAAGAGACTAACGTCGTCTATGCCTTCAAATGCCCTCTTGGGGACTGTAAGCTCCAAAAAACCCAGTATATAGGCAAGACAACAACATCTCTTTCTAGGCGTTTAACGATGCATAAGCAACAGGGCTCTATTAAGGAACATATAATCTCTTCCCACAACCAAACCATCGCCAGAGAAATCCTAGTAAACAACACAGAAATCATCGATAGATACAGAGATAGCAGGCGGCTTGATGTTTGCGAGGCACTGCACATTAAGAAGTCAACACCAGCAATCAACAGCCAATTAATGCACAACTATATTCTACCCACCTCAAGACTCCGCTCCAATATAGAAGCATCAAGAAATATGGACCAATAGGCTTTCTATAATCACTTCCATTTCAATACCCATTGTTTCGTGTTCTGTCTTGTGTTGATGAAATTAATACCCTATTAAATACCACCTCACCCCATCCACCTCACTCAAAAGTAGTCATAAACAAATCGGAGATATGTAAAGTTCTATTCAGTTGTGTATGTGTAAAGTCTTTGAAAATGTAATAAGTTTTACGAAACGCGCTCAAGTGTCGCGTCAGACTAGAAATAAAAATGAATTTTGGAGAATTGATTTTTTAATTACCTCCAACAGTGAAAAAAAATGTATGAAAGATTGAGAAAATTCGTGTTAGAATTATTAATCTTACTTTTTCGGTCATATTTAATAATATATGTTTACAGGAAAGACTGCTACCAAAATATACTAATATATATATATATATATATATATATATATATATATATATGTCGTACCTAGTAGCCAGAACTCCCTTTTTGGCCTACTATGCAAGGCCCGATTTGCCTAATAAGCCAAGTTTTCATGAATTAATATATTTTCTCTAATTTTTTTCTTATGAAATGATAAAGCTACCCATTTCATTATGTATGAGGTAAATTTTTTTTGATTGGAGTTAAAATTAACGTAGATATATGACCGAACCTAACCAACCCTACCTAACCTAACCTAACCTAACCTATCTTTATAGGTTAGGTTAGGTTAGGTAGCCGAAAAAGTTAGGTTAGGTTAGGTAGGTTAGGTAGTCGAAAAACAATTAATTCATGAAAACTTGGCTTATTAGGCAAATCGGGCCTTGCATAGTAGGTTGAGAAGTGCGTTCTGGCTATTAGGTACGACATATATATATATATTATATTATATATATATATATATATATATATATATATATATATATATATATATATATATATATATATATATATATATATATATATATATTATATATATAATATAATATATATATATATGTCGTACCTAATAGCCAGAACGCACTTCTCAACCTACTATGCAAGGCCCGATTTGCCTAATAAGCCAAGTTTTCATGAATTAATTGTTTTTCGACTACCTAACATACCTAACCTAACCTAACCTAACTTTTTCGGCTACCTAACCTAACCTATAAAGATAGGTTAGGTTAGGTTAGGTAGGGTTGGTTAGGTTCGGTCATATATCTACGTTAATTTTAACTCCAATCAAAAAAAATTGACCTCATACATAATGAAATGGGTAGCTTTATCATTTCATAAGAAAAAATTTAGAGAAAATATATTAATTCAGGAAAACTTGGCTTATTAGGCAAATCGGGCCATGTATAGTAGGCTGAGAAGCGAGTTCTGGCTACTAGGTACGACATATATATATATATATATATATATATATATATATATATATATATATATATATATATATATATATATATATATATATATATATATATGCGGAAAATCCACAGAGAAATATGAAATGAGGTGAACGTTTCGGCTTGTTAAAGCCTTTGTCAACACCAGACTGACTAAGGAACAATTCTCTTCCCAATTAGGAACAGAATTGAACAATTATTTCTAATTGAACAATTTATTAATTGAACAATTGTTCCTAATTAGGAACAGAACATGAACAATTAGGAACAATTCTGTTCCTAATTGTCCAAGTCGATTTGTTCATGCGTTCAAAAATCTCAAAAAAGATAGTTCATTACATATTACCAAGGCTGATAAGTCAAATGCAGTAGTGATTATGAATAAAGATGACTATGTCCGAAAAATGGAGTTACTCTTGGAAGACAGGGATACTTATCTATTGGTTAACAGAGATCCTACTGAAAAAGTGATTGCACATTTTAACAAAACTCTTAAAACTGTGTGTAAAGGCGATAAAGAGTTGATATCTAGGCTAACAAGTCGATCCCCCTCTCTTCCTTACATGTATGGTCTTATAAAAACTCATAAGCCATATAATCCGGCAAGGCCGATTATTAGTTCAATTGGTTCGGCGGCTTATAAACTCTCTAAGTGGTTAGTCAAAGTTTTGTCCCCTATAGTTGGTACTATTTCCAACTCACACTTGACAAACAATGTGGACTTAGTTAATAAGCTATCCACACTGAATTTAAATTTTGATTTTAAACTTATAAGTTTCGATGTGACCGCTTTATTCACTAAAGTTCCTGTTGATGATCTGGTAGAATTTCTACGTGAGGAACTGCCTAAATATAATTTGAGCTTGCAGACCAATAAAGTATTGGAACTTATTAAATTGTGTATAAAAGACAATTATTTTAGTTTTAATGGAAAATTTTTCAAACAAACTTTTGGTATGGCGATGGGCAATCCCCTGTTCCCAGTTTTAAGCAATTTGTATATGGAATTCTTTGAAACAAAAATTTTATCCAGGATTATCCCGGCTAATGTAGTTTGGTGTAGGTATGTTGATGATATTTTGTGCTTATGGCCGTGCAACAAAGACCAGATAGATTTTTCTTAATGAACTCAATTCTTTGGTACCTTCAATAAAATTCACTTGTGAGACTGAGGAGAATGGTACTCTTCCATTTTTGGACATTATGATTCATAGAGTCACTAGAAAGTTCAAATTTAATGTGTATAGGAAACCTACCAACGTGGGGTCGTATGTTCATTTTTATTCGAATCATCATAGTAAAGTTAAACAGGCAGTATTTTCAGGAATGTTTCTACGAGCTTTGAGGGTTTGCAGCCCTGAGTTTTTTGATGAAGAGATTGCTAAAATATATGAAATTGGGAAGAGTTTACAATATCCTAAGAGGTTTTTGGATTTCTCGTTTGTACAAGCCAAGCGTACGTTTTATAATCACGTCCCTAAGGCGAAACAAAAAATTATTAACTCATTGGTGGTACCTTATGCGAGTGGACTTGAAAAATTGTCTCTGATTTTTAAGAAACTTAATATAAATTTGGTGTTCACTAATAGTACGATCAAATCCAATTTAATAAAAAACTCCCCTGACACAGCAGGTTGTGTGTATTCGATTCCCTGCAATGATTGTGATTCTGTGTACCTTGGACAAACAGGAAAGTCCTTACAATTGCGGTTGTCACAACATGCTTATAGTATTAGAACTGCCCAAACGTCTAATGCATTGTATCTACATACGAGTTTATGCGATCACAATATTAACTGGAATGGGGCAAAAAGCATTACCAATTGTGGGGATTTCGTGGAACGGAATTTGATTGAGTCTGCTCTAATCAGTCAGTGTCCAAATCTTCTTAATGTTAGTACTGGTATGTACAAACTTGATCCATTTTTAAGTTAAAATATTGCACAACAGTTTAAGAAACAATTCTGATAGAGAGGCTTACAATGTCTCATTTTAATTGTATATTCATATATTGTGTGTTCATGAGGCTTTTCTTTAATCTTTCATCCTTATTCTCTGACCGCTTAATCCTCTTTGACCATTCTAAGCTAAGCTATACCTGTTTTTGGTTAATTCTTTCCCTAGGGATGGGTTGGTCAGGTGTCGGCCTATATATCCTCCCCCTTCCCTTCTCCTTAGTCAGTCTGGTGTTGACAAAGGCTTTAACAAGCCGAAACGTTCACCTCATTTCATATTTCTCTGTGGATTTTCAGCATAAAAATGATCAGTGTTTTGTGATCGTCAATTGCATATATATATATATATATATATATATATATATATATATATATATATATATATATATATATATATATATATATATATATATATATATATATATATAATATATATATATATATATATATATATATATATATATATAATATATATATATATATATATAATATATATATATATATATATATATATATATATATATATATATATATATAATATATATATATATATATATATATAATATATATATATATATATATATTATATATATATATATATATATATATATATATATATATATATATATATATATATTATATATATATATATATATATATATATATATATATATATATATATATATATATATATATATATATATATATATATATATATGCAATTGACGATCACAAAACACTGATCATTTTTATGCTGAAAATCCACAGAGAAATATGAAATGAGGTGAACGTTTCGGCTTGTTAAAGCCTTTGTCAACACCAGACTGACTAAGGAGAAGGGAAGGGGGAGGATATATAGGCCGACACCTGACCAACCCATCCCTAGGGAAAGAATTAACCAAAAACAGGTATAGCTTAGCTTAGAATGGTCAAAGAGGATTAAGCGGTCAGAGAATAAGGATGAAAGATTAAAGAAAAGCCTCATGAACACACAATATATGAATATACAATTATAATGAGACATTGTAAGCCTCTCTATCAGAATTGTTTCTTAAACTGTTGTGCAATATTTTAACTTAAAAATGGATCAAGTTTGTACATACCAGTACTAACATTAAGAAGATTTGGACACTGACTGATTAGAGCAGACTCAATCAAATTCCGTTCCACGAAATCCCCACAATTGGTAATGCTTTTTGCCCCATTCCAGTTAATATTGTGATCGCATAAACTCGTATGTAGATACAATGCATTAGACGTTTGGGCAGTTCTAATACTATAAGCATGTTGTGACAACCGCAATTGTAAGGACTTTCCTGTTTGTCCAAGGTACACAGAATCACAATCATTGCAGGGAATCGAATACACACAACCTGCTGTGTCAGGGGAGTTTTTTATTAAATTGGATTTGATCGTACTATTAGTGAACACCAAATTTATATTAAGTTTCTTAAAAATCAGAGACAATTTTTCAAGTCCACTCGCATAAGGTACCACCAATGAGTTAATAATTTTTTGTTTCGCCTTAGGGACGTGATTATAAAACGTACGCTTGGCTTGTACAAACGAGAAATCCAAAAACCTCTTAGGATATTGTAAACTCTTCCCAATTTCATATATTTTAGCAATCTCTTCATCAAAAAACTCAGGGCTGCAAACCCTCAAAGCTCGTAGAAACATTCCTGAAAATACTGCCTGTTTAACTTTACTATGATGATTCGAATAAAAATGAACATACGACCCCACGTTGGTAGGTTTCCTATACACATTAAATTTGAACTTTCTAGTGACTCTATGAATCATAATGTCCAAAAATGGAAGAGTACCATTCTCCTCAGTCTCACAAGTGAATTTTATTGAAGGTACCAAAGAATTGAGTTCATTAAGAAAAATCTATCTGGTCTTTGTTGCACGGCCATAAGCACAAAATATCATCAACATACCTACACCAAACTACATTAGCCGGGATAATCCTGGATAAAATTTTTGTTTCAAAGAATTCCATATACAAATTGCTTAAAACTGGGAACAGGGGATTGCCCATCGCCATACCAAAAGTTTGTTTGAAAAATTTTCCATTAAAACTAAAATAATTGTCTTTTATACACAATTTAATAAGTTCCAATACTTTATTGGTCTGCAAGCTCAAATTATATTTAGGCAGTTCCTCACGTAGAAATTCTACCAGATCATCAACAGGAACTTTAGTGAATAAAGCGGTCACATCGAAACTTATAAGTTTAAAATCAAAATTTAAATTCAGTGTGGATAGCTTATTAACTAAGTCCACATTGTTTGTCAAGTGTGAGTTGGAAATAGTACCAACTATAGGGGACAAAACTTTGACTAACCACTTAGAGAGTTTATAAGCCGCCGAACCAATTGAACTAATAATCGGCCTTGCCGGATTATATGGCTTATGAGTTTTTATAAGACCATACATGTAAGGAAGAGAGGGGGATCGACTTGTTAGCCTAGATATCAACTCTTTATCGCCTTTACACACAGTTTTAAGAGTTTTGTTAAAATGTGCAATCACTTTTTCAGTAGGATCTCTGTTAACCAATAGATAAGTATCCCTGTCTTCCAAGAGTAACTCCATTTTTCGGACATAGTCATCTTTATTCATAATCACTACTGCATTTGACTTATCAGCCTTGGTAATATGTAATGAACTATCTTTTTTGAGATTTTTGAACGCATGAACAAATCGACTTGGACAATTAGGAACAGAATTGTTCCTAATTGTTCATGTTCTGTTCCTAATTAGGAACAATTGTTCAATTAATAAATTGTTCAATTAGAAATAATTGTTCAATTCTGTTCCTAATTGGGAAGAGAATTGTTCCTTAGTCAGTCTGGTGTTGACAAAGGCTTTAACAAGCCGAAACGTTCACCTCATTTCATATTTCTCTGTGGATTTTCCGCATATATATATATATATATATATATATATATATATATATATATATATATATATATATATATATATATATATATATATATATATGTCGTACCTAGTAGCCAGAACTCACTTCTCAGCCTACTATACATGGCCCGATTTGCCTAATAAGCCAAGTTTTCCTGAATTAATATATTTTCTCTAAATTTTTTCTTATGAAATGATAAAGCTACCCATTTCATTATGTATGAGGTCAATTTTTTTTCATTGGAGTTAAAATTAACGTAGATATATGACCGAACCTAACCAACCCTACCTAACCTAACCTAACCTATCTCTATAGGTTAGGTTGGGTTATGTAGCCGAAAAAGTTAGGTTAGGTTAGGTTAGGTAGGTTCTGTAGTCGAAAAACAATTAATTCATGAAAACTTGGCTTATTAGGCAAATCGGGCCTTGCATAGTAGGCTGAGAAGTGAGTTCTGGCTACTAGGTACGACATATATATATATATATATATATATATATATATATATATATATATATATATATATATATATATATATATATATATATATATATATAAACGGCACTAGGCTTCTGCTCAGTTTTCAGCCCTTAGCCTACTGCCTCCTCACTGCTTGGTTTGCCTAACTAGAATATAAAGAATTTCTTCAACAAGAAATATTAGATTTACTCACCTTGCATTGCATCACTCACGCCATATGTACTCATGCACTCCTGCATACATATCAAAGTGTCTCTACAATCCTCCGCTCTATGTCCTGAGGCCCACCACTAAGAACGACTGTCTTTTGGTCCTCAAAATATTAGGTAGGTACTCCTGCAGTTTTCCAGTATCTGCTGCTACTTGAAATCCTACTCAATGTCTGTGAAGTTCCTCTAAGCAGCTTTGTTACGGCCCTCTCGGGTCGCAACCGGGTTCTTACTCTGATGTTGTTAGAGGTAGGGTATCCGGCCCCAAGCTAGTAGTGGCTTTCAAGGGATGTGATCCGTAACGCAAGTAAATTAAAGAGGAAGGGACATAAAGGCAAAAACTTAATATAATATAATTAATACCATCCCCATAAATACTATATAAACGATTACACGGGGGGGGGGGGGTATAAACACTAGAATGCATAACGTAGTCTTCTTCTGAAGACCCTGGACGTTCACGGTGCTCATGAAGCTAAGCTCTTGGTGCTCTTGTGGCCTTATGATGAATCCTTCGATCCTGACGAGTCTACCCTGGCCACAGGCCAGCCAAATCACAGTTCCACTGGGGGCACCGTCGTGGAGGCCATCAACCACAAGTCCAGCCGGTAGCTGGCAGGTTCCAATCAGCGACGCTGGTTAGGCCACTCCACGATCGATACTAAGGTCGCGAACCCTAGTCAGGAGCCTCGTGTGATCCCACAGACCACTCTCCTCGCCACAACACCCCAGTGATTAAGCGTCTCCACCAGTCAGTCCCGGGTACTACAATCCTTCAACTGCCACTTCACAGGCAGGGTAACACCACAGTGTTCATCTGGGGGGGTGGACTCACAGTTGCTTCAGCAAACACTTGGAGACCAGTCGGCTGCCTTGGGTAGACTGCTTCAATTTCCCTTACAGCAGTCCCAGGTCGACTCTGTAATCAGACACGTCATCAGTAACGATTTCACACTAGGGCACGTCACTTACCGGCTCAGACCCAAACGCCCACCTATCCAATCCATAGATGGCGTTGCTGTCTGAGCGCCACCTCACCAGAGGTCAGCAGCGGCTGTGTTATGAGCTGATTAGGACGGGAAACTAGCCCTTGAGGCTGGTATTTCCTGTCCTCACTTGATGGCGCCGTTCATTTGGAGGGGGTTTCGGGAGCTGACCCACAGATGGCCTGGTCGTCACTGCTCCGTGCTCGGACGTTGGGCTCGGGTCCGTAACAAGCTTCAATAACGACACGTGTAGATCCACTACACTCGAAGTTCTATATTAACACTGAAGCTCTGCTCCACTACTGAAGTTCACCATGTAATCTTCATCAGACACGGAGCTCCTTCACGAACTTCTCCCCCCACACAAACCTAATTCCATTACCAAACCCTAATAACAATTTCCCTAGCAACACATAATTAATATATATTTACATTAATATCGCCATCTGACATCTCCTTACCGGTCTTTCTGAGATGGGTCCTCCCCCATTCCTAGGCGAGTTCACACCGAAATCAACCTTTGAGGCGTACCCCTGGGGCTAAGCCCCCAAGTCGCAGGGTTGCCAGATTGGGCCACAAGTAGCGAATTGGGCTACTTTTGAGAACCCCGCGCTCCCATATTTTTAATTTCGCTACTTGCGACTTTTTGGGCTAGTTTAAAAGCAAGTTGGGCTACTTTGGGCTATTAATATTAAAAAACTCAATGATGATTATTTATGCTTTAATAATATAATGTGTACAAATCACAGCCGCGTCCAACAGCCTGACTGACTAGACCACTTACCCCAGGAGGCCTGGTCCCAGACCGGCCCCCTGGGGGCATTGATACTAGGAATCTTCGAAAGAAAAATTAACCGCAAGGCAAGGTAATCAATCCTCCCCAGGGGCCATAGATTTCCCAACCTTAATTGTAATTAATACTTCATCTCAAAAGCTACACCTGGTTAAACAGATCTTCATTAAGGGGAGAAAGTTATCTAGAAATTTCCAGATTGATAAATGATTGGAAAGATCCCTTACAGTTAATACCTTTGTCAGGAAAACGATGGTTGGCAAGGAGTGGTAATGTAAAGCGGCTGTTAGATCAGTGGGATTCTTTAACCACTCATTACCAAATAGCTTTTTTCCTCTTGTGATAAATATGTTACAAGGCAACTATTTTCAATGTACGCTGATCCCTCCAATGGGCTATATTTCACATGTCTCAAACCAATCCTAAATGATTTTGAAAGGATGAATTTACTTTATCAAAAAGATGAAGCAGATCAGTATAGCCTTCACACTGTCTTAGAAAAATTCACTCCTGGAATACTCAGAAGAATCGTGCATCCTCATCATGCAAAGCTTCATGTTAATTTGGACTACATTTCTATGTATCTGCCCATGGAGAAAGTTGACTTTGGTTACGAATTTTCAACACTTCGGGCCACTAACAGACTAAACAATTTTATAACCCAGGAAAAGTTTCAAATTATTAAAGAAAGATGCGATAATTTTTTAGTGAAAGCTTGCAAATAGCTTCTTTCTCGTATTCTTAGTAATGTTGAAACTTTAAAAAAGGTGAAAAATCTGTTACCTGTCATATGCCTTAGCCACACACGGCCACCATTTTCAAAACTAACATTAGTATTAGCTGACCAATCTAAGCTTATTGAAATTAAAAGTCAGCGGCCCCTACTGTTAACCAATGACTAGTCCAACATTGGTGAGGGACAAATTCCGACATCTGAATCGTCACTTTAGACCAAGACAATAACTGTTAAGAACGCTGCTGGCGATCCTATACTGATTGACCTCGCCCAGTTTGCCTTGAAAATATACAGCTTGCCAATCAGTAATGTCCTGGTTGAACGGGTATTTTTGAGAGTAACGTCTGTGAAAACTAAACTGAGAAATGGAATGAGACTTGAGCTTTTGACATCAATCTTGAGAATTAAAACATATCTTTAAGAATATGTAACTTGTTGCTCGTCATTTGAACCACTCATGTCAATGCTTAAATATGAGTCTGCAATATACAAGAACGAGGTTGTGGATGCAGATCAAGATCTTGATAATCTTCAACTGTAAAGACGTGGAAGGACTCCACACCCATTATGCTTCATACAGTAAATATTGGTAAGTTATCCTATTATCATATTGATTAAATATATATATGCAGAGATAATATTAACAAAACAATTAAAATCGTTTTATGTACTCTATATATCATAATATATTACTTTGAAACCCGTATTAGTCACTAAACAAAAAATTGGGCTACTCTTATTACAAATTCGCTACTTTTAGACCTTCAGCTCGCTACTTTCAGCAGTTTGGATCTGGCAACCCTGCTTGGTCGCTCACTGACCTCCGGAGAGCAAGCATGCGTCACTCTCACCTCCAACATGTCCCATCATCTCTAATTCCTTATATATTCTTACTATCTTCATGAAATATCTAACAAATGTTCGTAAACGTCTCTTATTATCACCAGGAACACGATCGATCAATAATAGACTATCAACTAATTAAGTGCACTCCGTGCAGAAAGTGACGATCTGGCGACACTCGCCCTGGGCGCTCCATAATGGCGCTACGCTTGATCGGCCACCAAAATCCTTTTGGACTGTCTCTCGAAGCTTCCCTTCAGTCTTGTCTTGAGAGCACGATGTCGCGTGGCAGGCTTCACAGAGAAACACCTGCTTACTGTCTTCCACCCGAAGGATAACACACATTAGGGTCCACAGAGTATACGACCATCATGTAGGCTTCAGGCCGTCCCTAATATTATTCCTGATCACTGAGAAATGACTTACGACGTCCCAAAAAGCATTTCCCTCACACTTTGTAATATGTAGCCTTCACTCATCCACTAAACTGGGAACTATATTGTTCCTTCTTCCCAGGAGGAATCCGACGTACGTCCATTCCTGACGACAGTAGCAACTCAAGTGACGCATTACGACTTCCATCTGCGTCACGTCACGTAACAAAATGTAAACATTTTGACATTTTTACTCTCACTCACTTCTATAAGATGCTTGTCCTCTGCTGGTTTTCTTTTCGGTCCTAATTCACCGACGTTTACTCTATTCAGTTCCTTTCCCAGACTTCTAACTATAGTCAGGTGGGTAGAATAACTCTCACAAGGCACCTACCTCACTTGGGTACCTGGGGGTCATAACAATAGTGTCCTTCCTTGGGGTCATCATTGGTTACAACTTCGATGAATTTGTTATCGAGTTGTTGTTGTATTATGCCCTGGTACAATTTCAGGTTCCCAGGTTGACTATTTAAGTGCAACACCTAAGACCTTAATTGATGCCAGTAAGTCGTGAAATGATTTACTGGCATCTAAAGATGATTCAGCTTCCATGGTAACCTGACCCAGTATTGGTTGTCCCAGTAGACAAATGAGTCCAGGTATTGATTGTATGTACAGTCGTCATCTGGACTAGGTTGTTCAGGGACGATCCCTATGGTGGCTAGATTTTATAATTTATGTACAGAGGGATCTCCGAATTCTCTGAATCTTCAGAGACAAGTCTCTAAATTTAAGTGGTGACTGTTCTCAACCTAGTAACGCCACCATCTCTAGGTTGACATGTTGGTTGTCTAAAGATGTGGGTTGTTTCAAACTCAAAACTGAACCAGTGAGCAAATTGCCTCCCACAGACAGTAACAGGTTCATTTCCTGCTTTTTAGAGTGATGAGAATTTGTGGAGATGTGAGAACTAGTGAGAATTTATGGTAATATTCTGAACGTACAAGGAATCCAATGCTGAAGAATGGTCAGACGTGATTTTGTTATCAGGCAACTTAATTCCCCTTTCTTGTAATTACTTGGCTGTTGTCCCTTGACCATGATCATATTGGTCGGATGGGATTTTGTCTACTACAATGGCTTGTACAGGTCGCACATAACCGCCTAAATATACTAATGGTTAGACCACTTTCAGACTTGGGGTCCTGTGTTGGTCAGGAACCCTGTTATATTTAGTTTTTCCTGTGCAAAAGATTTCAATTTTAAGTTATCTGCCACTTCTTGGGTGACAAATGTTTTTTGGGACCCTTGGTCAAAAAACCCGTGGGTGTTGACCTCAGCCATACTGTTTTTTATTGTAACCTGGGCAGTTGGCAAAGTCACATTTTTCTTAGACTTTGTCGACACGGCACTTATATCCTTTCGTTCTTTGCAGAACAGGACGGTGATGGAAGCCTCTTCCTCCACCTTGGCTTTGGAGAACTTTAATTTTATGTCCCCACACAGTACTGAGTAGTGTTGCCCTCTATCGCATCTGTTGCAGGTTTGCAGTTGGGTTGTACAGGTATCGGTGTTAAACAACCTGAGGTACTTAGTGCATTTATGCAATTCCTTGAGTCGCTTTACACGTGTAGTACGGTCAAGGTAATTAGTGCAGTGGTATATGGAATGTTCTTCATTACAGAATAAACATGTAATCCAGCCTACAGCACATTTGGGAGTCACCACCTTTAGTGAAACAGTAACTGTAGACTGTAGCTAGTAGATTATGCCAATAATATACTCGCTCCAATCTCATGAGCTTAATGAGAGAGAGTAGAACATTTCTCAGTAGCACTATAATTAATGACTAAACTCAAATCATTTCCGTAAATACAGTTAACATTCCTTCCAACCTATTGGATTAAGTTCAGATGAGGTGTAGTTCAATCATATAGGCGATCAAGAAGTGTGTAATCATCAGTACAATTTCCACAGTGATTCAGTTAACTTCACTACATACACTTGGGAATTGCCACACACTTTCTACTTCAAGAATGTAGTACTCGGCATATTCAGTTCTAACCGACCCCAAGATGCTTTGGCTTTGACACAGAGCTCGATGCAGTCGGAGTCTACTGTCTGCTCTGTATCGAAGTTGAAGCGTCTTGGGGTCGGATAGAACTGAATATGTCGAGTGCTACATTCTTGAGGTAGAAAGTGTTTGGTAACTCTCAAGCGTATGAACTGAAGTTAACTGAATCACTGTGGAAATTATTCTCATGATTATTCGCTTCTCGATCGCTTATATGTTTGGACCACACCTCCCCTCATCATCCTCCAATAGGTTGGAAGGATGGAAGGAATGTTAATTGTATTTAGAGAAAAGGTTTGAGTTTAGTCATTAGTGCTACTGAGAGTTGTGTAACTTTCTCATTAAGCTAATGAGTTTGGAGCTAGTATATGAATGGCCTAATCTACTCGCTACAAGACTTTGAGGGACCGCACTCCATATGTGCCCACACTGCCAAATTTCCCTCGAGGAGTGGAGTTAAATGGTTTATGTTTAGTTAGAGTACTGGGTATACTCTTTGGTTTATTATTGGTGATTAACGAGGGTTTGGTTGTTGGTTTACTATCTGTATTTGCTCGTGGTCATTCTACAACAGAGCGTAAACCTTTTGTAATCTCTTGAACTGTCAGAGAATATATGCTATACAGGGAACTCAACCTATCCATAGTCTCACTGGGTTATTTGCATCATTCGTTAATTTTAGTTAACCACTCAGCACTATTTTTATCAACCTTAAGGCTGAGTGCTTTTTGTAATGACTCAAGCTACAATCTGAAGGCTTGGAGTTAGTCAGTGGTTTCATTAGTTGGGGGCAAGTCCAAAAATTTTTAAACTAAATGTGTGCCAGCTCGCTCTGTGTTATTATAATTATCTTTAAGGAGCTGAACTGCGAGATCATAGCTGTCACTATTTTGGGTTAAATTTGTTACCACCTTTTTAGTTTCACCTTTAAGTTGACTGCGTAGGTATGTGAATTTGGTGGTTTTAAGAATTTTGGGTTTAGAATCCATAGCATCAACAAATTCCAGACGTTTTCCCAATTTTCATCCTCAGTTCCAAAGAATGTGGGTAAACGGACTGAAGGTCGTTTAACTTCTGGATGAGTAGTGTTAGTTGCAGCTGTTTTTGTGGCTTTACTCTGGGCCATTAATTTGACAAAAGGATTTAACCTGGCTTGAGTGTCATCCTCATAATTTGCCAGATCATCCATAATACGATATAATACACCAGTACTTGCATTGGTGTTGGCAAATTCAGCTAAATACTTTCTGTTTGGCGTTTGACTTGCTCATACTTGTTGCAACTTGCAAGTAGGTTTCTAGTTCAGTATGTTCAACTGGAGTTTGTTGTGACAGATCATGGCATTTATTAATCTCTCTTGGTAAGTGACCCTTAAGTCCTTTTGGGTTCTTTTCAGTTTTGTTTCTAGATCAGCTGTGTTGACTGCTTGGTTGGAATTTACAGGGCCTATTATATTGTTACTAATGTAAGTAGGGTACTTGCTGATAATCTTGAGCAATTACTAACGATAGTAGCCAAGGGTCAGTTTTATATCACCAGGCTAAAATACTACCTCCTTCGAGGTTATTGTACATTAACCCGTAGGCTGCTCAGCCTTAGGGGTCAAGAAGCGAAAAATAAACGAATTATGTAAAAATTACTTATAAATGTTAAACAAATCTCTAAATTATTATCTTCAGTGTCGTGAAAGTTTCATTAAAATATTTTCAGAAATTTATTTTAGACGAATTTTTTAAACCGAAGAACGTTTTGTTGATAAGGGAAACAGTTCCTATTAACTGGAACTGAAGAATAATGCAGTAATATAGTTACAAGCACCTGTCCGACGCACAAATAAGAAGAAAAATAGTCAGAAGTTTCCACTAGGAGGATATGCAGCTGGTGCCATTATATCATTGCTACGTAATACATAACAACACACATAGTAAGGAGTAAGTATGTTATTTTGCTCTATTTTGTTATACATCATATAAATACATTGCCCAATGTTAATATCTGTTACTTGCACCAATGTCCCCAAATATTTTTTTTTAGGGGAAATTTCTTTTTTCTTTTTTTTTCTCCTTTGTTTATTATCAAATTTTGGTGTAACTTCTACATCCTGGAGAGTGTATAACCGTCCTACCTATGTGAAGATAAAATTAAATTGGTCAACAAATAAGTCAGTTATAACTTGCAGAACTTGGATTTTTTTTGGCTTACTTTTTCACAGATTTCAAATTCAGTTTTCTTTGCCTCTTTTGGTGGTTTCGATGATTAGGGACAAGATCAGGGCTTTTCACTTACATAAAGTAGACCCTAAATATATCCCCTATATAATTTTAATTATTATAATTACCTTTATATTTTGTTTTTTTGGGGTTATTTTTTCTTGACATCATTTCAACACATATTGACCGACAATTTTCACATATTTGAGTATGAATATTAAACAATGCTTATTAAAAATACAAGAAAATTAATGAATACTACATTATTCATTGTCGATAACTTCGACTTCATTTATCACTATAACTAGAGTTTCAACTGTAATAAGCATAAAAATATCGAGTCTCTGATCTATTTTAACCATATTTACATATATAGTGCACAGTTGTCTGTTCAACAATCCCATTTGAATTGATTTTTCATGAACCTAAACATAATCTAAACACATATTGACCTATAACTTTCTTATACTCGAGTACAAATCCCAAGCAATGTTTACTAAAACATTCAAGAAAATTCTTTAATTAGAAATACCATATTAATTTTCAATAACTTCAACTTCAATTATCTCTAAATTATTACCTGATAAAATTTTAAGCTTCTGTCCGATTCCCACTATATTTACACACTATGTGCAAAGTTCCTAATTCTAAGGCATCCATATACCTTTGCATTATTCGAATTATTCATTTTCAATAACTTCAACTTCAATTATCTCTAAAACAGGAATTTTAAATTTGAGACCTGATAAAAAATTCAGTTTCTGACCGATTCTCACCATATTTACATTACTTCCCCCCCCCCAAAAAAAATATATATATATGTAGGGATACGTTAGGGATAACTGTATAACAGACACTGTGCTCCTTAACTGTCTAATAGTAGGACCGACATATATATGAATGAGATTGGGTGGATATAAATAGGAGCTGCCTCATATGGGCCAACAGACCTTCTGTAATTACCTTCATTCTTATGTTCTTCTAACAAACATATATATTGCGGTAACTATTGCCCATATAAAAGTAATAAGGCCTTAATATGGTCCTCATTCACCAATACAACCTAAAGAGACAAAGATAATAGAATTTGAAATCTGTATGTATATCTGGCCCAAAAAATTAGTCACAAATTCAGCCACCTGTGGCTGATTAGCATGTTGACCAATTTCGTTACAACTTCACATGCTTAGTGACAGATATGCGTTCTCCAAGATGTAGAAGTCACAATAAAATCCGAATTGAAACAAAGGAGAGAGAAAAAAAAAGTGGTTGTCAGTTTTTCATACAAAGGGACATAAGAATATTGCCATTGGGCAATGTATTTAAATGATATATAATAAAATACAGCATAATAACATACTAACTCATTATTATGTGTGAAATCTGGCCCTCCAGGGGGCACCAGCTGCCTATCCACTTTGTATGCCCTCCTTACTACTACTTGTCTTCTTTGTGTGTCGAACAGGTGATTGCATTTCTTTATCCCTGATTACCAGTAAATAGAAGGTGTGTCCCTGTAGGAGTACTGCAAGTTAGCCTTTCTTTATCATGTTTAGTTGGTACAGAGACACTCATTAATACTAAACGTTGAAATGATTATAGGTAAATATATAAAATATGAAAATAATTATTGATACACAACACAACTTGCGCTGGTATTGATCCCACCAGATATAAGGGCCTGCATAATTAATTAATGGTGCTAGATTGTTCAATATTTAGTACAACACTAGGCTATGGTAATATAAATGGGACTATGTTGATCAGTATTTAGTTCAACACTAGTCAATGGTAACATCCTTCCCTAAAGAAGGTTGGGATCTAGCTACTAGAATATTGTGTAATAGACACAGAGTGCAATATATTTTAATTGGAGTCTTAGTTTATATTTTAAACACTTCTCTTCTTAGATAAATTATATACACAATTGTTGTTGGTAGCCTAACATTAACCACCGGTGTTATTTTGGTAGTAATAATTATTTTATTAGTGACCTTTCGCGAATTTAACACCACAATCTAGTAGATAAATTCTGTACAAATAAAGCCACAATTTGGTTTTATTTAATTTATGTGATAAAACTCCATGGGTATCACATTCCACGAATTTGGTGGATAAGCTCCCCGAAACAGCTGTGAGTCTAGGCTACTGACCAGTCTATGACTGGTGATATGTGTTTAATATATTATTGATTTATTGCACTGGTTTATTTAATTTGATGGACCAGTGTGATCTAGGATCATTAAGTACCCATCTAGGTTCAAAGGCCTGTAAATTATATTTGTTGCTCAAGATCCAATAATTTATGTATTTGATGCACCAGTGTAGCATTTCTGGTTCATCCAGTTCGAAGGTCCATAAATTATTTGGGGGAAATCTACCTGTAATTGATTTGATTAATAACTATAAAATTAAATAATTATATATATTACATTTCAGCAGAGTGCATTTTATAACTTTTTTCACCAGTAAACTTTCCTTCACATATTTTGGCGGGATTTATATTTAAATCTTACCATAATTAAACGGTAGACTTAATCAATAACCCCTGGGAGGCGCTTGCCATAATAGCCTTCAACACCACCAGGTGCAAGAAATTATATTATTAAAAATTTTTGTTTCATCATATAAAAATGTTCATTTGTGTTCCCTGATCATGGGAAAATCAAAATCAAATCGTAGGTTACATATTTTGGCTGCAATAAAGCGGGAAAGTCTGGTAAAATTAAAGCGTTGACAGAGTAAGCGTTCTCTGACAGTCTTCTCCACCTCGCGGCAGGCAGCAGTTGACACAAAGACATTATTACCTAATTATTTCGACCCGTTCTCGCACTTGCATATAGTCAATATTGGCATATTTAATAAGTGCATATGTGACATACTAATTGATTGTAAATATTTTAGTTTACCTTGAAAAGCTTCATAGAAAACACCGACCTCACCTAACCTCCTTATTATGTTAAGATAAGCATCTTATTGCTTCTTAATTATAATTATTACATAACCTATACCATTGATAGGTTAAGTAATACTTGTAAATAAGAAGCAATAAGATGAATATCTTAAAGAAGGTTAGGTGAGGTTGGTGTTTTCTATGAAGCTTTTCAAGGTAAACTAAAATATTCACAATCAATTAGTATGTCACATATACACTTATTAAATAATCCAATATTGACTGTAAGCTAGTGCAAGAACGTGTTGATTATTTCAATGTCTCGGATTTTTTCTCATTTTTTGCAATAATATAATTCAATAGTGTGTGGTGTGTTATATTTATATAATAAAATGTGTAAACCAAATGTACTACTAATCTGGTATGGTGTCCAAACAATATAGTGGTCGCCAATACCACAGCCAGCAGACGATGCTACCTCACTCACCAAAAATCCTCCTCCCAGTATACTGTTTGTGCTGTTAATACGCTATATACACACACACACACGTTAATATACGTATCTGCATGTTTTATTCAACATAATTGTACAAGAAAACTGGTATGATGTCCAATCAACATAATGGCTACAAGAATCTGCATGACAAGTGACACAGCAGACGACAGCCTCACTCCCTCCCACTAACACGTCCCTCACCAAAATGCCTCCTCCCAGCATATCCTTTTGCTGTTATTATACTATATATATATATATATATATATATATATATATATATATATATATATATATATATATATATATATATATATATATATATATATATATATATATATGCGAACAAGCCTGAATGGTCCCCAGGACAATATGCACAGGACAATTTGTTCGCATTTGTGTTCCTCACGTGTGCCCCAAAGAATGAGGTGATTTGGTAAAATTCTATGCCCAAGATTACTATCCGAGTGCCGGCGGTGGGGTGGTTCAAATAGCCTCGGCTATCACCTCATTTTGTCCGGTCGTGATGGTCAAGTGGATTAAGGCGTCTTGTACATACCAGTTGCGTTGCTTCTGGGAGTATGGGTTCGAGTCACTTCTGGGGTGTGAGTTTTCAGTTATATATATATATATATATATATATATATATATATATATATATATATATATATATATATATATATATATATATATATATATATATATATATATATATATATATAAGCGTTTGTGTTCACCATAGTGAACCACAAAACTGGAATGGTGAGTGCAAACAACAAGAATGAACTGCCAGACCCAGCAAGCAGACGCTATCTCCCTCACTCCTTCATCACTTTATTCGCCAGCATTCCTCCTCCCACAATACTGTTTGTGCATTAATTAAACTATATCTACACGTTTAATAAGTACCTTAATCTTTTATACACCATAATTATACAACTAGGCTGGTATGGTGTCCAATCAGCATAGTGGCCACAATACATGGCATGACATGTAACACACCAGCCAGCATTTGTCACCTGATGCGATGCGGGATCACGAAGAGTCATGCGAAGTTAAACAAACATTGAAATTTTGCCCTGAAGGTCATAAAATCAAGTTCAAAAATTACGGTCGTGCTTATGGTCCCTCTCACACGGCATAATATGATTTCGAGTGCTTGTTGGACCCCTCCAATCCCCAACGTATGATCGAGAAGTGTCACAAAGCCGTGGCATATGCTTTTATCATCATCAACAGGGAATTGGAGGTGGCAGAGAAATTGACGTATATGGGGGATGACCCTGTAAATCATTTCATAGATACTTTGGAGAAAGCATGGAAGAGAATCAAATCTACCATGCCTAAATACAAAATATCTATGACACGTGAACATTGGCAAGCCTATAGACGTCAAACCACATGTGAAATGTGTTATAGACCATTTAAATCAGATAAAGACAAGCACCGTCATCATGATCATGCTATCGAATTTAATAATTATCTAGCTGCCTATTGCCGCAGGTGTAACATGTTGTGCAGAAATTCTTATAAATATTAGTATACATTCTCTCACAACGCTGCTTATGACCTCGGGGTAATTTTAAATGAATTGTCCAACCTCCCTAACCGTGAAATTGATATTGCCTCCAAAGATGGATTTAAGTTCATGAAAGTGGATATTGGTAAACTTCGGTTTATGGATAGTCTGGCTTTACTAAATGGCGGGCTTGAAAAACTAGCTAAAGAACATATCAAGGAAGGTAAACCCACCACTTACACCTCAGTTATGCTAGATGACGTCCCTGTAGCTGCCCACCATTTATTAAAGACAGGCAAACAGGTCTTCTGCTATGACTATATTTCATCTTTGGAGAAATTAAATGAACCAGCTCTTCCTCCTCCCGAAGCCTTTTTCAATAGTTTAAAACACGAGGCCATAAACGAGACCGATAAAAAACAGGCTAAAGAAGTCTTCAGATTAGCGGAATGCAAGATCATTGGGGATTACTTGAAGGTCTATTTAAAAGTAGATACTGGACTATTGTGTGATGTGTTCACTGTATGGCGCAAGACCATGCTTGAGCTGTACAAGTTAGATATTACTCACTATGTCTCGTTATCTAGTTTTGCATGGGACGCTTTCTTGTTTAAGAGTCAAGTTGTCTTGGACTCTATTTCTGATCCCCATTTGTACGATGTATTGCGCAGAAATCTAAGAGGCGGATTTACCTCTGTTGTGAGGCAACACACAAGTGTACAAAATGAGCATACAGGTGCTGATCATTCTAGCACTGATAAATATATTCTATATTTGGATTTCAATGGCTTATACGCCACCTGTATGACAGAACTGCTTCCTCAAGGCGGGATCCGTAAATTATCTGCTGCCGAATGCAATGATTGGCTCCAACAGGGATTGGAAAATATTGCTTGTGATGGGGATAAGGGGTATTGGGTCATGTGTGATACCAACCATGTCGCACCTGAGGTGGCTCGATACACCGATGACTTGCCATTAACCCTGTCGCATGCTAATATTTCAACTGATCTTCTGTCCGATTATAGCAAACACATTTTAAATACCGAAGATCGCAAACTCCCCAAGAAAAACAATAAATTAATTGCCTCACATCTCCCCCAAAAAGATTACTTGGTCAGTTTAGATTTGCTTCAGATGCTGATGAAATTGGGATTAGAAGTAGCTAAGGTAAATGCAGTTTATGAATTCCAACAAAGCAAGTACCTTAAGGAATCTGTCGAAACAAATGCTCGTGAACGTGCAAATACACCTTGCGCCATTAAGGGTAAAGCTTTCAAGCTGGTATCAAATGCAATTTACGGCAAGAGTTTGACAAATGTGAGTAAATATGGCGATCAGCATTATTTAGTTACATCTCGAGACAAATTCCAAAAGCATGCACGCAATCCGTTCTTCAAACGGAGCATTTTGTTAAGTGAAGACAGAGTCATTTGCACGGTTAAGAAACAATCACTTAGATTACTACACCAACTACACTTAGATCAATACACCAACCTATTTGGGGTTCCAGATCTTGCAAATAGCTAAGAGGATCCTATATGATTTTTGGTACAATACCGTCAAAGATCATTATGGAGACAAAGATTGCTGTATACGGATACAGATTCGTATTTGATTGAATTAAGCTGTCCAAATGCTTTTGAGAAATTAAATAAACTGCCTTTGTCTCAGCATATGGATTTCAGTAATTTCCCTCCTGAAAATCCCTATTTCGATGACTCTCGCAAAGGTCAACTGGGTTTGTTAAAATCGGAAGTTGGAGCCAAAATTATCAAGGAACTCATTGCATTGAAGCCTAAAATGTACTCAATTCTCACTCAAGATCAGGTTCAGATCTGTCGTTGTAAAGGAATTCCCACTTATCATCAGTCTAAACTCACTCATGCAGCTTTCCAAAGTGCTTTAGAGTTAAATATTGGGCAGCGGTTCCAATCCAGATCTATTAGGAATGTTAAAGGCCGTATGTGTACCTGTCTCACTACAAAACGTGGATTGTCTGCCTTTGACGATAAACGTTATGTACTGAGTCCTACACAGTCTTTGGCGTATGGACACCCTGATATACCTCGAGCAGAAATTCATGAAGAAGAGAATGAGGAGGAGGAGGATGTACCTGCACCTGCTGCTGCTGCACGTCCTGTGAGACGTGGATTCCATCCCATATTCAACATGTGGGGAAAACGCGATGCACTGGTGAACAAGACGTATCCTCACAATTAGTGACTGAAGAAAATGGCGATAGAAAATTTGCAACCTCCCTTAACCTATCTTTGGGTTTGAAAATTGCTGCCTCCCCTAACCTGTCATTGATGTTTGAAAATTGCTACCTCCCCTAACCTGTCATTGATGTTTGAAAATTGCTACCTCCCCTAACCTGTCATTGATGTTTGAAAAATTGCGGGGCACCTGACTCATCACTGATGTTCTGAAAATGCAATCTCCCCTAACCTATGTTGAAAATGTTCTGTTCTATATAAAAAATAAAAATTGTGAAATGTATACTTTGATGTTTATATACAACCGTGCCCCCCTAATTTATGTTTTGAAAATGTTCTATGCAAAAAATAAAAATATGAAATGTATGCTTTGATGTTTCTATGAAAACCTCCCATGTTTAAATATAATGTCCTTATCATACTTATGTCAGTACAAACCCAACACGAGTCATGGATAGTTCACCTATCACTGAAGAATAACTCGATATTTTCAATGAACCAAGCAGAATAATCATTGCAGGATTTTCCAATGGCGGAAAATCTCATTTGTGCACTAAACTCGTACAAAAATACCATCTGAAATTCTCCAGTATTATTATATGCGGCGGCAGTTACAAAGCATTGCTAGACGATCCAGTAATTAACAAGAAAATAATAGCTCAACCTGAAATTATCAACCCTTTAGATGAACGTACAGATGATTCGCCTATTTAAATTATTACCGATGACTTGTTCATCGAATCTGCCAATTCAAAAATTGTGTCTGATATCTTCACTAAAGGCAGACATCTCGCTATTTCGTGCATATTCATTACCCAAAATATATTTTTCTCTGGGAAATATGCTAGAAGTATAAGTTTAAACGCCTCCCATTTCATATTAGTGAAATCTAGAGATTTAGCTCAAATTGAGACTTTAGGGTGGCAGTTATTTGGAAAACAAGATTCTAAAAAGCTTTTGGATATCTACAAGAAAGCCATCAGTAAACCTTATGGATATTTATTGGTGGATTTAGGAGTGAAAACCCCTGAACGCATCACCTTCCGTAGCAATATTGTTGGTGAGCATCCATACGAAATTGTTTACCAATGGTGAACGTACTAGATGAAAATAACAACCACAAGGGGAGGTTAGGGGGGTGGGGTGTATAGGATGTGTCCCCACAACAACAACAACAACAACAACCACAAGGGGAGGTTAGGGGGGTGGGGTGTAGAGGATGTGTTCCCCACAACAACAACAACAACAACAACCACAAGGGGAGGTTAGGGGGGTGGGGTGTATAGGATGTGTTCCCCACAACAACAACAACAACAACCACAAGGGGAGGTTAGGGGGGTGGGGTGTATAGGATGTGTTCCCCACAACAACAACAACAACAACAACAACAACAACAACAAGGGGAGGTTAGGGGGGTGGGGTGTATAGGATGTGTTCCCCACAACAACAACAACAACAACAACAACAACAACCACAAGGGGAGGTTAGGGGGGTGGGGTGTAGAGGATGTGTCCCCACAACAACAACAACAACAACCACAAGGGGAGGTTAGGGGGGAGGGGTGTATAGGATGTGTTCCCCACAACAACAACAACAACAACCACAACCACAAGGGGAGGTTAGGGGGGTTGGTGTATAGGATGTGTTCCCCACAACAACAACAACAACAACCACAAGGGGAGGTTAGGGGGGTGGGGTGTAGAGGATGTGTTCCCCACAACAACAACAACAACAACAACAACCACAAGGGGAGGTTAGGGGGGTTGGTGTATAGGATGTGTTCCCCACAACAACAACAACAACAACCACAAGGGGAGGTTAGGGGGGTGGGGTGTATAGGATGTGTTCCCCACAACAACAACAACAACAACCACAAGGGAAGGTTAGGGGGGTGGGGTGTATAGGATGTGTCCCCACAACAACAACAACAACAACCACAAGGGGAGGTTAGGGGGGAGGGGTGTATAGGATGTGTTCCCCACAACAACAACAACAACAACCACAAGGGGAGGTTAGGGGGGTGGGGTGTATAGGATGTGTTCCCCACAACAACAACAACAACAACAACAACAACAACAACCACAAGGGGAGGTTAGGGGGGTGGGGTGTATAGGATGTGTTCCCCACAACAACAACAACAACAACAACCACAAGGGGAGGTTAGGGGGGAGGGGTGTATAGGATGTGTTCCCCACAACAACAACAACAACAACAACAACAACAACCACAAGGGGAGGTTAGGGGGGTGGGGTGTATAGGATGTGTTCCCCACAACAACAACAACAACAACAACAACAACAACAACCACAAGGGGAGGTTAGGGGGGTGGGGTGTATAGGATGTGTTCCCCACAACAACAACAACAACAACAACAACAACAACAACCACAAGGGGAGGTTAGGGGGGTGGGGTGTATAGGATGTGTTCCCCACAACAACAACAACAACAACAACCACAAGGGGAGGTTAGGGGGGAGGGGTGTATAGGATGTGTTCCCCACAACAACAACAACAACAACAACAACAACAACCACAAGGGGAGGTTAGGGGGGTGGGGTGTATAGGATGTGTTCCCCACAACAACAACAACAACAACAACAACAACAACAACCACAAGGGGAGGTTAGGGGGGTGGGGTGTATAGGATGTGTTCCCCACAACAACAACAACAACAACAACAACAACAACCACAAGGGGAGGTTAGGGGGGTGGGGTGTATAGGATGTGTTCCCCACAACAACAACAACAACAACAACAACAACAACCACAAGGGGAGGTTAGGGGGGAGGGGTGTATAGGATGTGTTCCCCACAACAACAACAACAACAACAA
The DNA here is from genome assembly GCF_040958095.1 of Procambarus clarkii. Lineage (NCBI taxonomy): Eukaryota > Metazoa > Arthropoda > Malacostraca > Decapoda > Cambaridae > Procambarus > Procambarus clarkii. The sequence continues at coordinate 3,973,204 of NW_027189133.1, forward strand.
CAACAACAACCACAAGGGGAGGTTAGGGGGGTGGGGTGTATAGGATGTGTTCCCCACAACAACAACAACAACAACAACAACAACAACCACAAGGGGAGGTTAGGGGGGTGGGGTGTATAGGATGTGTTCCCCACAACAACAACAACAACAACAACAACCACAAGGGGAGGTTAGGGGGGTGGGGTGTATAGGATGTGTCCCCACAACAACAACAACAACAACAACAACAACAACCACAAGGGGAGGTTAGGGGGGTGGGGTGTATAGGATGTGTTCCCCACAACAACAACAACAACAACCACAAGGGGAGGTTAGGGGGGTGGGGTGTAGAGGATGTGTTCCCCACAACAACAACAACAACAACAACCACAAGGGGAGGTTAGGGGGGTGGGGTGTATAGGATGTGTTCCCCACAACAACAACAACAACAACAACAACAACAACCACAAGGGAAGGTTAGGGGGGTGGGGTGTATAGGATGTGTCCCCACAACAACAACAACAACAACCACAAGGGAAGGTTAGGGGGGTGGGGTGTAGAGGATGTGTTCCCCACAACAACAACAACAACAACCACAAGGGAAGGTTAGGGGGGTGGGGTGTATAGGATGTGTCCCCACAACAACAACAACAACAACAACCACAAGGGGAGGTTAGGGGGGTGGGGTGTATAGGATGTGTTCCCCACAACAACAACAACAACAACAACAACAACAACCACAAGGGAAGGTTAGGGGGGTGGGGTGTATAGGATGTGTCCCCACAACAACAACAACAACAACAACCACAAGGGGAGGTTAGGGGGGTGGGGTGTATAGGATGTGTCCCCACAACAACAACAACAACAACAACCACAAGGGGAGGTTAGGGGGGTGGGGTGTATAGGATGTGTTCCCCACAACAACAACAACAACAACAACAACAACAACCACAAGGGAAGGTTAGGGGGGTGGGGTGTATAGGATGTGTCCCCACAACAACAACAACAACAACAACCACAAGGGGAGGTTAGGGGGGTGGGGTGTATAGGATGTGTCCCCACAACAACAACAACAACAACAACCACAAGGGGAGGTTAGGGGGGTGGGGTGTATAGGATGTGTTCCCCACAACAACAACAACAACAACCACAAGGGAAGGTTAGGGGGGTGGGGTGTATAGGATGTGTCCCCACAACAACAACAACAACAACAACCACAAGGGGAGGTTAGGGGGGGTGGGGTGTATAGGATGTGTCCCCACAACAACAACAACAACAACAACCACAAGGGAAGGTTAGGGGGGTGGGGTGTATAGGATGTGTCCCCACAACAACAACAACAACAACAACCACAAGGGGAGGTTAGGGGGGTGGGGTGTATAGGATGTGTTCCCCACAACAACAACAACAACAACCACAAGGGAAGGTTAGGGGGGTGGGGTGTATAGGATGTGTTCCCCACAACAACAACAACAACAACAACCACAAGGGGAGGTTAGGGGGGTGGGGTGTATAGGATGTGTCCCCACAACAACAACAACAACAACAACCACAAGGGGAGGTTAGGGGGGTGGGGTGTATAGGATGTGTCCCCACAACAACAACAACAACAACAACCACAAGGGGAGGTTAGGGGGGTGGGGTGTATAGGATGTGTTCCCCACAACAACAACAACAACAACAACCACAAGGGGAGGTTAGGGGGGTGGGGTGTATAGGATGTTCCCCACAACAACAACAACAACAACAACCACAAGGGGAGGTTAGGGGGGTGGGGTGTATAGGATGTGTTCCCCACAACAACAACAACAACAACAACCACAAGGGGAGGTTAGGGGGGAGGGGTGTATAGGATGTGTTCCCCACAACAACAACAACCACAACAACAACAACAACAACAAGGGGAGGTTAGGGGGGAGGGGTGTATAGGATGTGTTCCCCACAACAACAACAACAACAACAACAACAACAACAACAACAACAACAACAACAACAACAACAACAACAACAACAACAACAACAACAAGGGGAGGTTAGGGGGGTGGGGTGTATAGGATGTGTCCCCACAACAACAACAACAACAACAACCACAAGGGGAGGTTAGGGGGGTGGGGTGTATAGGATGTGTTCCCCACAACCACAACAACAACAACAACCACAAGGGGAGGTTAGGGGGGTGGGGTGTAGAGGATGTGTTCCCCACAACAACAACAACAACAACAACCACAAGGGGAGGTTAGGGGGGTGGGGTGTATAGGATGTGTTCCCCACAACAACAACAACAACAACCACAAGGGAAGGTTAGGGGGGTGGGGTGTATAGGATGTGTTCCCCACAACAACAACAACAACAACAACCACAAGGGGAGGTTAGGGGGGTGGGGTGTATAGGATGTGTTCCCCACAACAACAACAACAACAACAACAACAACAACAACAACAACAACAACAACAACAACAACCACAAGGGGAGGTTAGGGGGGTGGGGTGTATAGGATGTGTTCCCCACAACAACAACAACAACAACAACAACCACAACCACAAGGGGAGGTTAGGGGGGTGGGGTGTATAGGATGTGTTCCCCACAACAACAACAACCACAAGGGGAGGTTAGGGGGGAGGGGTGTATAGGATGTGTTCCCCACAACAACAACAACAACAACAACAACAAGGGGAGGTTAGGGGGGTGGGGTGTATAGGATGTGTTCCCCACAACAACAACAACAACAACAACAACAACAACAACAACAACAAGGGAAGGTTAGGGGGGAGGGGTGTATAGGATGTGTTCCCCACAACAACAACAACAACAACAACAACAACAACCACAAGGGGAGGTTAGGGGGGTGGGGTGTAGAGGATGTGTTCCCCACAACAACAACAACAACAACAACAACAACAACAACAACAAGGGGAGGTTAGGGGGGTGGGGTGTAGAGGATGTGTTCCCCACAACAACAACAACAACCACAAGGGGAGGTTAGGGGGGTGGGGTGTATAGGATGTGTTCCCCACAACAACAACAACAACAACAACAACAACAACCACAAGGGGAGGTTAGGGGGGTGGGGTGTATAGGATGTGTTCCCCACAACAACAACAACAACAACAACAACAACAACAACAACAACAACAACAACCACAAGGGGAGGTTAGGGGGGAGGGGTGTATAGGATGTGTCCCCCACAACAACAACAACAACAACAACCACAAGGGGAGGTTAGGGGGGTGGGGAGTAGAGGATGTGTTCCCCACAACAACAACAACAACAACAACAACAACAACCACAAGGGGAGGTTAGGGGGGTGGGGTGTAGAGGATGTGTTCCCCACAACAACAACAACAACCACAAGGGGAGGTTAGGGGGGTGGGGTGTATAGGATGTGTTCCCCACAACAACAACAACAACAACAACAACAACAACAACAACAACAACAACAACCACAAGGGGAGGTTAGGGGGGTGGGGTGTATAGGATGTGTTCCCCACAACAACAACAACAACAACCACAAGGGAAGGTTAGGGGGGTGGGGTGTATAGGATGTGTTCCCCACAACAACAACAACAACAACAACCACAAGGGGAGGTTAGGGGGGTGGGGTGTATAGGATGTGTTCCCCACAACAACAACAACAACAACAACCACAAGGGGAGGTTAGGGGGGTGGGGAGTAGAGGATGTGTTCCCCACAACAACAACAACAACAACAACAACAACAACCACAAGGGGAGGTTAGGGGGGTGGGGTGTATAGGATGTGTTCCCCACAACAACAACAACAACAACAACAACAACAACAACCACAAGGGGAGGTTAGGGGGGTGGGGTGTATAGGATGTGTTCCCCACAACAACAACAACAACAACAACCACAAGGGGAGGTTAGGGGGGTGGGGTGTAGAGGATGTGTTCCCCACAACAACAACAACAACAACAACAACAACAACAACCACAAGGGGAGGTTAGGGGGGTGGGGTGTAGAGGATGTGTTCCCCACAACAACAACAACAACAACCACAACAACAACAACAACAACAACAACAACAACAACCACAAGGGGAGGTTAGGGGGGTGGGGTGTAGAGGATGTGTTCCCCACAACAACAACAACAACAACAACAACAACAACAACCACAAGGGGAGGTTAGGGGGGTGGGGTGTAGAGGATGTGTTCCCCACAACAACAACAACAACAACAACAACCACAAGGGGAGGTTAGGGGGGTGGGGTGTATAGGATGTGTTCCCCACAACAACAACAACAACAACCACAAGGGGAGGTTAGGGGGGTGGGGTGTATAGGATGTGTCCCCACAACAACAACAACAACAACCACAAGGGGAGGTTAGGGGGGTGGGGTGTATAGGATGTGTTCCCCACAACAACAACAACAACAACAACAACAACAACCACAAGGGGAGGTTAGGGGGGTGGGGTGTAGAGGATGTGTTCCCCACAACAACAACAACAACAACCACAACAACAACAACAACAACAACAACAACAACAACCACAAGGGGAGGTTAGGGGGGTGGGGTGTATAGGATGTGTTCCCCACAACAACAACAACAACAACAACAACCACAAGGGGAGGTTAGGGGGGTGGGGTGTATAGGATGTGTTCCCCACAACAACAACAACAACAACAACAACAACAACCACAAGGGGAGGTTAGGGGGGTGGGGTGTATAGGATGTGTCCCCACAACAACAACAACAACCACAAGGGGAGGTTAGGGGGGTGGGGTGTATAGGATGTGTTCCCCACAACAACAACAACAACAACAACAACAACAACCACAAGGGGAGGTTAGGGGGGTGGGGTGTATAGGATGTGTTCCCCACAACAACAACAACAACAACCACAAGGGGAGGTTAGGGGGGTGGGGTGTATAGGATGTGTTCCCCACAACAACAACAACAACAACCACAAGGGGAGGTTAGGGGGGTTGGAATATTGGATGTATAAAACAACTAAAACCATACAACCCGATATCACTATATTTGAAGATGGAGCACGTACTAGATAAAATTTATTATAATCCCACATCGACAGGAGGGTTCGGGGGGGTCAATAGGTTGTATAAAGCAGCTAAAACCATAAAGCCAGATATTACTTTATCAGATGTCAAAGAATACTTGAAATCGTCTAAAGCTTACACTTTGCACGCATTAAAGCCTCGCAAATTCCTACGAAGAAAGGTGCTGAGTCCTAAACCCCGTATATATTTAGCTTGTGATTTAGCAGAAATGGGATTAATAGCTAAACACAATGATGATATTAAATACATTCTCGTCTGTGTCGATATTTTTTCACGGTATGCGCAAGTAGCACCTCTGATACGCAAAGATGGACAGACTGTGAGTAAAGCTCTGAAAAACATATTGGAATCCTCATATTTCCAAGGAATACGTAAAATAAATACAGATCGAGGAGGTGAATTTTATAATTCTCATATGCAACGAATGCTTGCAGCTAAAAATATTAAACTATATAGCGTATTTTCTCAAGAAACAAAAGCCGCTATCGCCGAACGCTTTATACGTACCATGAAAACTAAGATTTATAAATATATGACTGCGCACAATACCTCGAGATATCTGCCCATATTGCCTGATATCATAAAGGCCTATAACACAACACCCCACCGAGGGTTAGGTAGTCGTACTCCAGTTGACGTTCATGCTTTATCTCGTCCACAAGATATAAAGAAACAGTTCAATCTCATGTATAAAAGTAAGGACAAACCTAAAGCAGGTCTTAGTTCTCTACTAGCTGTCGGGGACACAGTTCGCATTACTCTCTCCAACAGAATTTCGACATTCAAGAAAGGTTTTGCTAGACAAAACACGGAAGAAATTTTCAGAATTATTCGTATAGATAAAAGCCAGGCTACCCCATTATATTTTTTACAAGATTTAAATATCAAGCCTATTGACGGTGGGTTTTATAAGGAAGAATTAACCCTAACCCATTTACCAGCTGCATTTAATATTGAGAAGGTCCTATGCAAACGTACATTACCCAATAATATATTACAGTATAAAGTAAGGTACGAAGGCTACGATTCTTCATTTGATCAGTGGATTGATGCTGATGATTTGTTGAAGATATGAAGAAGCCATTAGTATACAAGTACAGAGACTTGGTGACCTTGCTGAGCAAACTCAATTCCTCAGCCAGGAAAAAATTGCTCAGTTTAAAAAATTGATTGCTCAGTTTAAAAAACCACATATTCATTGCTTGTCAGAGATTTTCAAAAATTTTCTGAACAATAGGCTTCCGGTTAAAAAAAAAGTTATAGTCAAATTGAAGAAGTACAGAGACACCTTGCATTCGCTAGCTTGTAAGAAACCCTCAATTTCAAACAAAAAGCTCATTTTATTGACTGGTAAAGGAGGCAGTATCCTCGGTATATTATTACCCATAGCTGCTAGTTTAATTTCCAGACTATTTAATAAATAAAAAATGAAAGAATATTATCTAGTACCTCGTAAATCCATCGATGAGGGCCCTGCTAAAGTACCAGTAGTAAAAAAAGCAGAAGTAGCGCCATCACTAGCTCCAACACCAGCAGCAAGTACTCCAGTAGCACCAGTTCCAGTACGAGCTAATCCTTCAATAGTACATTTGGTACATTTAAAATTGAAAGCTAAAGATCATGATTATGCTACTTCGCTGTTGAATTATTTTGATGAAAGCAAGATGGTGCAATGGGACGTCAATGGGAATCTGCAAATGCCGGTGACTGGAATAAACATAATTGATGATGTTTTAACTAAAATGACAATTCACCGCTCTGTATTCCCACGAGAAAAATTACCGCTGGTAAAATTCTTCATCTCTTTAACCTCAACTCCACGAGAAATGTTTAGGAATACAGAATCTCGTAAACAAGTATTTAATGATGACGTGGTACTAAGAAGAAAACGGGGGTATGCTCCTACTACAGCTGCTGTAGAAACTAAACGCCCTAAAGTTGGCGGAGGAGCAACTTGGCTAGCTTACTAAAGGTGAGTGTATAAATAGATGTTCTGTTTTGTTTTTACTTTATTCATTCATAGTCCAGCAATGGATTCCCACGTTACTTATGCCACAAGTGTTTATAATACAGATTTATTTCCTAATAATGTACCTAGTGCTTTTTGAAAACAGACTGTATAATCAACTCGTGTTGGATTCAGGACGTTCCTACGAAATGTGTCTCCAGAATATATTATTGCCTTCGTCATATTACATAATAAGATCGGATGATCTGGAGAGTTATTATCCGCGTGAGAATTATGTACCTAGATGTTAAAGGAATTAGTTACAAACATTCCAAATTTCTACCGAAAACTAATATTTTAGCTGGTGGTATAAAGGAAATTATATACGCCATCAATAATGAAAAAACCCCATATATTTTCACAGAACGATTTGAGTTTTGTGTCTGATGTCTATAAGACGCATTTCCCAAGATATGCTGATGCATATATTAAATATGGATCTATTTCCAATAGAGTAAAGTTCAATACCGCGAGCAGCGATGAGAATGTATTGTATTATGACGATAATCGAGCAATATGCAGGATTTCCCTATCTTTTGGGGCGAGTATTGGCAAGGTTTTAGGAACTGAACAGCATAAAAATTATGATATATACGTGCACAAGAATTATTTGGATGAAACACCCATATCAGACACGTGCCCCTACCCTCCACAACCAAGGGGCATGATGGATTACTTGTGTGTTTATTGTGATAAAATTGCACCCACGATGTACGGAAATTTATTAGTGAATATATTGGACGTAGTGTCTTTGCAGGGTGGTGAAAGCACGAATAGGAAACTATATAAACCTCTAAATACAAATGTACTGGATAGTATAAGTATTGCAGGAACAGATCCTAATGGGACCCCTATTTATTTCGATAAACGCGGAAGCACAACGGCTGTTTTACATATACGACCCCGAATTGGGTCTATATAATAAGGACATTACAGTTCCGAGCCTCATTACTCATCTGCAAGCTACAAAATGCGCGTCAATTTCATCCCTCCGTCTGTAGACGAAATATTATTCTTAATTAGCCCACCTGCCTCATATAAAGGAGGTGGGCTGAGTGATATTAGAATATTCAATAGGAGTCATATAAGAGGAGGTGGTATATTCAGTTTCCTCACTGGTTTAGCCCGTAAAGCAGCGCCATTTTTAATGAGAACCCTCGCTCCTGCCGTCTTAAGTATGGGTCAGAATGTATTGCAAGACATGGAAACAGGCGAACATTATTTTAAAATGTCAATGAAGAAGCATGGGATCGAATCATTGAAGGGAGTAGGGCGTCAGATTTTAGGTGGTGGTAAAAGGCGGAAAAAGTCTAAGAGAAAGGCTAAGGCCACCAAATTAGCACTTATTCGCAGTTTCACAAAACAGAATAAGAAGAATAAGAGATATAATGACGTGTTTGCATAAATTACAATTCATTCCTTTCATAGCATCCAGCATGAATACTACTACTACACTAGGAGCGGGGCTACAATCCCCTTTGGAAAGTTATACAGTGGCTGTAACAGATGGATTTCCCAAACTTAATTCAGCACGTATGATTGAGTCCACTATAGCCAGCAGGAAAAATATTGATATTTTACCTGTTAATTTAGGAATTAATAAACTTAAGGACTCGTATATAGAATTTAGAATCCCTGGCATTCCTGGTCATTTCCTGGATATGTCATCACTAGCCCTAGAAGTGGACATAGAATTAACAGAAGCTGACGCCGCAATAGATTCGGGCAAAAAAGTGACTGTAGCCAATGGTTTATCACAAACACTTTTTAAAACAGTGGTGGTGTATTTCAACGAACAAGTAGTTGAAAGTAATTCTTTATTTTCTTATTGGGCGTATATAAAGAAGCTAACTACTCTTTCCAGAAGTAAAATTGATGGTTTTAAGCATCTAGCGCATTTTTATAGAGAAGAGGCGCTAACGATACCCAATAAAATTGATACGCAGTATTTTGCTACGACCACGATAGATCAGGATGAGAAAATGGCCAATATGAAAGAACAGGGCATTTATACGTGCTTTAAATTACTGCTGGATATTGCATCTATTAGCAAATATTTACTGGATAACGTAGATGTAAGAATACGTTTGGAGTTAAATAGTGATAAATGGGTTATTGGCAGTGATACAGCAACTGCTAATTATAAATATAATATAAATATGGCCCGCTTATGGATCGATAGATTAACCCCATTCCCTTCTGGGCTACTAGCTATTAACAGAGCACTCGCCCAAAATAATGGAGCAGTAACGTATATATTTGATAAAACCCTATTTAAAACCTATATTCTAGGTCAGGGCCAAAAATCATTAACTATGGACCAGCCCTGGGGTGGAGTGATCCCTGAGAAATTATACATGGCCATTATTGATATGGAAGCCATTTCTGGAGATTATACCTTAAACCCATTATATTTCAACAATTCCGCCTTGAGCAACGTATATATCTCGGTGAACGGCACGAGTTTATTTAATATAGCGTGTGATTTCCCCCATAAATGTTCGAAATTATATTATACGGTCCTGAATGCAGTTGGATTTAATGTAGATAATATTTTGTCCTACGAATCGTTCGTTAAAGGACAAACTCTGCTGGTCTTTAATTTATTACCAGAAGAAATAAAGGATACAGTTTCCTTGGAAGTGACAGGGAATTTGAGAATTACATTGGAATTCAATACAGCCATAGTGGGAAATAAAGTTATACTGCTGTTAGGTCCTACTACTGGGGTTATGAAAATTAATGCTGACCGACGTATTATTTGTGAAACGAGAGCCTAAGAAACATGAATTGTTTAGAAATAAACAATGGGTTGAAAAATATATATTTAGGGGAAGAAGCCATATATATCGGATGTTATTTAGCGAACGATGTACGGAGAATCTTCAAGAAATTAAATAAAGAGCCAGTGGTATTTATTTTAAATACTTTAGACGAGAAATCCCCTGAAACGATGATGGGTCATTGGATGACTGTGTATGTACACAATAAACCTTCAGGAGCCATTATCGCCCTGTTGGACAGCTTTGGGGTGAAGATGGAATCCCATTCACGCTATTTACAAGACTTCCTCTCTTATTTTGAAGATTATAGAGTATACATGTTCACAAAACGCATACAGAGTATGGACTCCTATTATTGTGGAGTCTATGCCATGTTTTTCGTCTATCAATTATGCAACCTTAACTTGAGAGCTGCACTACATAAATTTGAAACTTTATTTGAATATGGGGAATATGATATGAACGATAGGGAGATAATTCAATTTGCATATTCTAATTTTGCAATGCCTAACTGCAAAAAGACATTTTGCATAGATGGACAGGATAAATGTCTATCGCTGTGTGATGAATCCTCATATTACTGAGCTGTAAGTATATTTCTAGATGTTTGCTATATATCGTCTTTCATATTATTGCTGATTTATTATTATTATTATTATTCTGTGTTGCTAATATGGGTTCTATTTATTCTTCCAGATTTGATGTGGCAGAGGAACAGGTCTCACAAAAAATTACCAGGATCTGGGATTGCTATGACCAACATCTGAAATATTATGCTTGTTCCCCATTACAATTTTACTGTTAAGACTAGAATGTAAACTTTTATTACCAATAAAATAATAGAAACCTATACAATGTATATTCTTAAACCTCTGATTAGGTTAGGTGGGGATGGATAGTCTAGTCATTTTTGAATAATAACATCAAATACTCATGCCAGTAGGACGCTGAAGGCAGCATTAATACATAAGGCTGACCAGTCAGGTGCTGTAATACCATGACACCTATGTGCTAATGGCCAGCAATACCTTATCCCTATACCTGAGGTCGCTTTTCACGATGTCACTAAACAACAACAATAACTGGTCTGTAGAATGTATTTGTTTGCTATATATAATAAGTTAGATTAGGATGGTTTGATCGGGTTGACGAATAACAGAAAATATAAGCAATGAGCGAAAATACGAGCTATTGTAGCTGAATATCGACTTTGATGAAGCACAGAGTACAGTTGAGGTATTACGCCAGATTAAGAGTTCACACTTATGTGTGAACCTCCTGGGATCCGCATTTAGCGCGTTGCCCGCCTCGCGCCGTATTAGGGATGATGACGTCACAAAGAAGGTAACTGCAGAAGGCCTTATTTTAAGACTTATTTTATTATTTTATGACCGGCCTTGAAAAAACTTCGTGAAACCGGGGGGTGCGTAGACCGGCCTCGAAAAAAACTTTGTGAAACCGGGGGTGCGAAGACCAGCCTTGAAAAAAGTTCGTGAAACCCAAGGTGCGTAGACCGGCCCCTGAAAAAAAGTTCGTGAAACCAGGGGTGCGTAGACCGGCCCGGGAAAAAAACAAAACGGCCGGTCTAAAAGTTGAAAATAACCCGGCGCCATAGACCGGCCGTGGGAAAAAGCAAAACGGCCGGTCTACGTCGCACTTTAAGTTCGTTAAACCGGGGTTGCGTAGACCGGCCCCGAAAAAAACCAAAACGGCCGGTCTACGTCGCACTTTCTACTACTGGATATATGAGGGCAGGTATTCGTACAGGGGTGGGATATATGAGGGCGGGCACCCATACAGTGATGGGATATATGTTGGAGGGCACCCGTAAAGGGGTGGGATATATGAGGGAGGGAGCCCGTACAGGGGTGGGATATATGAGGGCGGACACCCTTACAGGGGTGGGGTACATTCTGGCGGCCTCTCGTACAAGGGTGGGATATATGCAGGAGGACACCCGTACAGGGGTGGCATATATGCGGTGGGCACCCGTACAGGGGTGGGATATATGAGGGCGGGCACCCGTACAGGGGTGGGATATATGAAGGCTAGGACCTGTACAGGGGTGGATATATGAGGGCGGGCACCCGTTCAGGAGTCGGATATATGAGGGTGTGCACCTGTACAGTGGTGGGATATATGAGGGCGGGCACCCGTTCAGGG
>NW_027189133.1:3988172-4002627 GCF_040958095.1 Procambarus clarkii
CTAGTTGCTTCGGCAGGTGAGTTGTTACACACTCCTTAGCGGATTCCGACTTCCATGGCCACCGTCCTGCTGTCTATAGCAACCAACGCCTTTCGATGGGATCTGAATGAGCATTCATTTAGGCCCCTTAACTCGACGTTTGGTTCATCCCACAGCGCCAGTTTCTGCTTACCAAAAATGGCCCACTAGATACTCAGATTAGTCGCCGAAGCTTCAGCGTTCAAGCAAGCTCGTGCATCTCACCCATTTAAAGTTTGAGAATAGGTTGAGGACGTTTCGTCCCCAAGGCCTCTAATCATTCGCTTTACCGGATGAAATTCATCCCACGAGTTCCAGCTATCCTGAGGGAAACTTCGGAGGGAACCAGCTACTAGATGGTTCGATTAGTCTTTCGCCCCTATACCCAGCTCCGACGATCGATTTGCACGTCAGAATCGCTACGGAACCTCCACCAGAGTTTCCTCTGGCTTCATCCTGGCCAGGCATAGTTCACCATCTTTCGGGTCCCAACATGTCTGCTCATGGTACTTGCCGACTGCACGCATGACCCGCTGATCGACCCTGGAGCCTCACAGCAAAGTGACAGTCTCGCGGCGTCCTGGCAAGTCCCGGCCTGCGCCCCCCCTGCAACAGCAGGCTCTTTTTTACGGACACCATCGCACCCCGCCTCCCCCGAGCCCCGCAGCAGCGGCCGGGGAAAATAGCTCACCCGGCTTACCGAGACGCTGGGAGAGAGGCGAGGGCAACCGGTGAGGGATCGGCCCTGAGTCCGGCTGCCACACGAGGCGACAGCCGAACCCGTGTCACTTTCATTACGCCTCTGGGTTTAGTGCGCCCACTGACTCGCACACATGTTAGACTCCTTGGTCCGTGTTTCAAGACGGGTCGGGTGGATCACCGACCTTTTGCACGCCGCGAGAGCCGCCCCCCACGAATGGGAGGGGCTCGTCTCTACGACCGTCGCAGGGCAGCCAGGACACCGGCGGTTTCGCCCACCGGACAAGAGGAGAAGCCGAAGCCGCATCCCAGCCGGTAGGGTACCAATCCGTCCGGGCCTTCGACGTCCCCAAAAGCAACGGGTCGCGGCGACCTACTGTGAGGCGAAATACGCCCGCCGACGCCGGCGTGGGTGGAGGCACGCCCAAGTATTCCTGGGTCGCTTTGTTACGTCCCCACCCAGCCGACAGCCGACGAGCTGAATCCCCCAGTTCGACCTTCGAGGTTCCACCCGTTTGGCTCTTAACGGTTTCACGTACTCTTGAACTCTCTCTTCAAAGTTCTTTTCAACTTTCCCTCACGGTACTTGTCCTCTATCGGTCTCGTGGTCATATTTAGCCTTAGATGGAGTTTACCACCTGCTTTGGGCTGCATTATTAAGCAACCCGACTCTACAGAGAGGTCCCTTTCCGACCGCCCCATCTATGCCCTCGCGGGCGCCGCCACACGGGCCTGTCACCCTCATGGGTAGTGGCCGCTTTCAAGCTTGACTTAGGCGGTATGGGACGGCGTGCCGGACCCTCCCGAAACGCAACACCCCTCGTGCCGGTTAAGACACGAGGTTATGCGCTGGGCTCTTCCCCGTTCAGTCGCCCTTACTAAGGGAATCCCTGTGGTTTCTTTTCCTCCGCTTATTAATATGCTTAATTTGGCGGGTAGGTCTCTCCCGACACGAGGTCGACGGTGGGTTTTTTTTTTTCGTGCGCTGGTGGTTTAAAATTTATTTGATCATCGATCATCGCTCGAGGGGCGGTCTCGGCGCAAAAACACACACACACAGTCACACACATTTTGATTTGACTCAATCAAGGACGCCACCCGTCGGCGAGCACTCTGGCTACGCCTTTTGCTGAGGGGCAAAGCACAGCACGGGAGCAGCACCTCCTCCGTCATGACGACAGGCGGTCGCTCCCTCGCACCACACCAGCAACAAACACAGCGGCTGCTGCTGATGATGCCACGGCTGTTACTGTCCCCCAGCCAACGCACTGAAAATCCGAATTTTGGCCGTCTGACGGCTTGCGCCAGACACGCCGTCACTTCGGTTTCAGCAAGCGTTGCTTATAGGCCCCACAACTGTGGCAGCGGCTACCACTAGGGTGCACACATGCCAACGAAATTATAACAATAATAATAATAACAACAGTAGTAGTATAGCACTACTTCTGTGCGCACACGCCTCTCTCTCATACATGCACCTGTGTACTGGTGTAATTTACTCGTTCATGAGCGTTATTGGCACCATTTCTTCTCTCTCTCGAATTCTGCTAGGCCAAAGTAAATGAAATCGGTTGAGTCGGTCCGTAGAGAGTGTGTGTGATAGGCGGGAGGTTCCTCAAGCGTTCAATTTCCCTGGCACACTACTACCTCTGGACGGCGACGCATGGCATGTCGCTTCCGACCCGGTCCTCTAGCCATACCCTTGTGTTGTGCCATCCAGTCCACGGAGGGGTGGAAACTGGCGGCTTTGCTTGCTGCACGTCTGTGGGACAATCGGATCCGCAGCAGACGTCGAGTGTTTTCTCACTCAAAGGGCGGCAGGCCTCTGTTGCAGAAATAGGACGAAAAGCGTCTTTCTTTCACAGCATGATGAGGTGTGCTAGGGGCTCGTTTGTCAAATATTAGGGGGACTCCCGGTTTGCCTCCTGCCTTCTCATTCGGGGGGCAGTGGCGGGCGTCGTTCCCCAGAGCAGGCCAAAGCGCATCGTTGAGCCTGCCAAAGAGCAGAATATGGAGGCCGCAACAGCTACTCGCCCGATGGATGTTATTCCGACCCTCGCGCAGGAGTGCGACAGTACACATATCAGGACTGCCGCCGCAATGTGCGTTCGACTTGTCGATGTATCTGGTATTCTTGCGATTTCACATACCGACACGCAGTTAGCTGCGGTCTTCATCGACCCACGAGCCAAGTGATCCACCGTTAAGAGTTGTATATGTTTTTATTAAGGCCTGTCGGCCGTCTATCACTCCATCATAGGAGGACGTAATGTATGGGGGGTTTGATAGGGCTGGTAAGAGCCCGACTTTGGTTAGAAGACACATAAAATGCTTTTTTTCTCTCTCCCCTTTTTCCTCCTCTGCCGCACACGTACATTTACGTTTACAGTAGAGTGAAGGCGGGGAGGGAGGGGCCCACTGGGAAGCGGTGCAAGGAAAACCCAGCACTAGACGCCGCCAGAGTAGCAGGCGCCGGCCCTGTCAACGAGAGGAGCAGTAGCGTCTTCGCCTGCTGCTTTCTCTCTATGGTGTGGGTGCCGGAAGCCACTGAGCGACCGGGGACAAGGAAGAAAGATGTCGGTGACGGGTGTCGCGAGCCCCAACAGATGACTCTAAAGCAGTATACGGCGCTAGGACTGTGACCTGCGCCGGTCGGACTGACTGACATGTCATGTCAGTCCGACATCACAGACCTGTTATTGTCTCACAGTGGGTGTTGATCTCCCCGCCGTTTATCCGCTTTCTCCTTTCCCACGGCAATTGGGTGCGGCTCCCAAGGCTACCCTTGCCTTCTTCGCATTGAAGAATACTCGAACGACGACGACGAGCCGATGGTTGCAGCTCTCGCGTCACAAACTGTAATGATCCTTCCGCAGGTTCACCTACGGAAACCTTGTTACGACTTTTTACTTCCTCTAAATGATCAAGTTTGGACATCTTTCCGTCAGCTCGAGGCGAGAACCCCTTTGCGCCGAGACGCGAGGGTAGAACATCCAAGAGCGCCAGTCCGAAGGCCTCACTAAATCATTCAATCGGTAGTAGCGACGGGCGGGTGTGTACAAAGGGCAGGGACGTAATCAGCGCAAGCTGATGACTTGCACTTACTGGGAATTCCTCGTTCATGGGAAACAATTGCAAGCCCCAATCCCTATCATGAAGGGGATTGAACGGGTTACCCGCTCCTCTCGGAGGGGGAGAACACGTTGATCTCTTCAGTGTAGCGCGCGTGCGGCCCAGAACATCTAAGGGCATCACAGACCTGTTATTGCTCAATCTCGTGCGGCTAGAATTGCCGCTAATCCCTCTAAGAAGAAGTTGCGAACTGGACACCAATTGCTGGAGATCCGTCGACTAGTTAATAGGCCAGAGTCTCGTTCGTTATCGGAATTAACCAGACAAATCGCTCCACCAACTAAGAACGGCCATGCACCACCACCCACCGAATCGAGAAAGAGCTCTCAATCTGTCAATCCTTCCGGTGTCTGGGCCTGGTGAGGTTCCCCGTGTTGAGTCAAATTAAGCCGCAGGCTCCACTCCTGGTGGTGCCCTTCCGTCAATTCCTTTAAGTTTCAGCTTTGCAACCATACTTCCCCCGGAACCCAAAGACTTTGGTTTCCCGGAAGCTGCCCGCCGGGTCATGGGAATAACGCCGGCGGATCGCTAGTTGGCATCGTTTATGGTTAGAACTAGGGCGGTATCTGATCGCCTTCGAACCTCTAACTTTCGTTCTTGATTAATGAAACATCCTTGGCAAATGCTTTCGCAGTAGTTCGTCTTGCGACGGTCCAAGAATTTCACCTCTAGCGTCGCAGTACGAATGCCCCCGCCTGTTCCTATTAGTCATTACCTCAGGTTCCGAAAACCAACAAAATAGAACCGAGGTCCTATTCCATTATTCCATGCATAGACATTCAGGCCATTAAAGTAGCCTGCTCTGAGCACTCTAATTTTTTCAAAGTAAACGTGCCGGCCACTCGGGACACTCGATGAAGAGCACCCCGTGCGAGCCGGCGGGGCTAGTTAGCTGTTCGGAGCGTGACAGTAAGCACCAGGCGGTGTACCGTCAGTCCGGAACTGAGATCCAACTACGAGCTTTTTAACCGCAACAACTTTAATATACGCTATTGGAGCTGGAATTACCGCGGCTGCTGGCACCAGACTTGCCCTCCAATAGATCCTCGTTAAAGGATTTAAAGTGTACTCATCCGATTGCGAGGCCTCGGATGAGTCTCGCATCGTTATTTTTCGTCACTACCTCCCCGTGCCGGGAGTGGGTAATTTGCGTGCCTGCTGCCTTCCTTAGATGTGGTAGCCGTTCTCCAGGCTCCCTCTCCGGAATCGAACCCTGATTCCCCGTTACCCGTTATAGCCATTGTAGGCGCATAACCTACAATCGAAAGCTGATAAGGCAGACACTTGAAGGATGCGGCGCCGGTGCGGAGACCGTGCGCCTCAGCAAAAAGTTATTCAGATTCACCACGGGTGGGTTAACGGACCGAGGCCCGACCAGTTTTGAACTAATAAAAGCGCTCTTCCCTTGCGGTCAGAGACGTGATGCATGTATTAGCTCTAGAATTACCACAGTTATCCAAGTAAGTGGGTTTACAGATCCAATGAAACATAGCTGATTTAATGAGCCATTCGCGGTTTCGCCTTAACTCGGCTTGTACTTACACATGCATGGCTTAATCTTGAGACAAGCATATGACTACTGGCAGGATCAACCAGGTAGCTCAACAGTACTACTGATATATAGTACACAAGACACACACACACACCCCTCGCTCCCCTCGGTTTTGCGTTTTAATCCTGCTTTGCAAGTTAAATCTCACTATGGACTCTCTAGCAGCCCGACAGTATGGCGTTATGTCGATACGTTAGACGAACAGAGGCGGAGGAGAGCAGTTACTCCGCGTGGACGAACGATCATAAACTACCCCGCCGAGATTACTCCTGCTCGTCATTGTCGTCATTCAACACGGCAAGCTGGAAAAACAGGAGGAGGAGCAGTAGTAAGTGAGTAGGTGGTGGTGGTCTTTTTCGTTTTGGTAGGGACGCGAGTCTTATTTTCCTCGGCGTCACCCCTTTTATATGAAAGGAACCGTCGGAAATGCATCCGAGGTGCCGTGTGGTTTGTCGCCTCCTCGTTGGTGGAGAGAGGCGACGCCACAGTGTTTTTGTTCAGCCTTCCCATGACATGGAAGAAGGTTGGTGCTCTGTTCCCATGCACACAGACCGATCGATAGCTGACTCGATGTGCAGTCGTAGGCTGGAGAAGTGATCGCACGGAGATCGGAAGGAATCGTCGTGACACAATACAGAGGCGCTGCTTTTGAAGGCCTCTCGAGCCTCACGACGTGCGCGATTACGGGCGCTCTCGCCTAATGCTACGTATGTCTAGCAGAATGCAAGTTCGCCTCGCGCACCGGACCCGAGATGCCGCAGCGTGTGCAGTGACAGTTCTCAGTTTGCATCGAGCATCGGGATCATGCTCTTGCGGGAAGGAGGATGATGGGGGGTTGTGTGGAGAGAGAGCTGCTGCCGAAACAAACTACTCACTCCAGGGAGGAATTGAAGGCAATTCTCGAGCCACACGACATGCGCGAGTTTCGCCGACCGTCTTCGCCCACTGTTACGTATGTCTAACACATGAACAAGATCGGTCGCACGCGCACACCGGACCCCGAGGTGCCTGGGCTCTGGAACCACACGACATGTGCGAGGAGGGCCGCCTTCGCCTGCAAGTTACGTATGTCTAACAAGACGCAATGGTCGGTCGCTCACACACCGGACTCCAAATACCTCAGCCTATGTGGCATTTGCCCCGCGACAGACAGGCAGGTTCCCCATTGGCGCCGGTGAACGAGAAGCAGTTCGCAACCGCACCGGAACCCAGAACCTGTGATCCAATCCCGCGACAGGCAAAACACCGTCTGGTTCCCCAATTACTCCGGTATACGTCTGCGGCAAACAGTTCGCTACCGCACCGGAACCGAGAACCAGCACCCTAACAGTGGGGGAAGAGAAAGGAGCCCACGCACCAAAACAATGGAATACATTTGCTCCTTCTCTCTGGCGACAACGAGACACAATGTCGCCAAGACGCCGGTAGTAGGTTCAGCCAGCCACCGAGTCTCCCCCTTTATATAGCTATATCTAACGTCCATGGAAGGCCATCTCGGACCACACGACATGCGCGAGTTTCGCCGACCGTCTTCGCCCACTGTTACGTATGTCTAACACATGAACAAGATCGGTCGCACGCGCACACCGGACCCGAGATGCCTGGCTCTGGAACCACACGACATGTGCAAGGAGGGCCGCCTTCGCCTAATGTTACGTATGTCTAACAGAACGCAATGGTCGGTCACTCACACACCGGACTCCAAATACCTCAGCCTATGTGGCATTTGCCCCGCGACAGACAGGCAGGTTCCCCATTGGCGCCGGTGAACGAGAAGCAGTTCGCAACCGCACCGGAACCCAGAACCTGTGATCCAATCCCGCGACAGGCAAAACACCGTCTGGTTCCCCAATTACTCCGGTATACGTCTGCGGCAAACAGTTCGCTACCGCACCGGAACCGAGAACCAGCACCCTAACAGTGGGGGAAGAGAAAGGAGCCCACGTACCAAAACAATGGAATACATTTGCTCCTTCTCTCTGGCGACAACGAGACACAATGTCGCCAAGACGCCGGTAGTTGTCAGCCAGCCACCGCGTCTCCCCCTTTATATAGCTATATCTAATGTGCATGGAAGGCCATCTCGGACCACACGACATGCGCGAGTTTCGCCGACCGTCTTCGCCCACTGTTACGTATGTCTAACACATGAACAAGATCCGGTCGCACGCGCACACCGGACCCGAGATGCCTGGCTCTGGAACCACACGACATGTGCAAGGAGGGCCGCCTTCGCCTAATGTTACGTATGTCTAACAGAACGCAATGGTCGGTCACTCACACACCGGGACTCCAAATACCTCGGCATATGTACCCCGCGACAGGTAAAAGGCTGGTTCCCCATTTACTCCGGTAAACGTCTGCGGCAAACAGTTCGCTACCGCACCGGAACCGAGAACCAACACCGTGGAATGGGGGAAGGGAAAGTAGCCAACGCACCAAAACAATGGAAAACATTTGCTCCTTCCCTCTGGCAACAACGAGACTTAGAATGTCGCCAAGACGCAGGTAGTTGTCAGTAGTCTCCCTCGCATGGTCCCCTAAGACAGCAGGTTACCCACGAGAAAGGTGCCACAGACACCAGGTCTCCCCTATATATATCGAATGGGTCAAGGTGATGTCGTCACTTCGTGCAAATTGAGCTCAAATGGTCGCCCAGCTCTCGCTGTGCTGTGGTCTAAGCACGAAAACCCCTGATGTACCATGTCCCAGTTCTGGAAAAAGGTACACTCCGGCGCTCGATTTCGGCCAGAATGCCGAACTTGCCTCCCAATTCCTTTCAGGTCTGAGAGCCTTGAAGGACAATAGGGTTACCGGACCAGGCACTTGCAAGGGAGTCAGGGTTACGTTTCGCCGTTTCGGTACCCTCCATCCGATTTGGACGAGATTGAAAACGGAAGCACTTGGGCCGAAGGCCGACGCGGGACTCTAGTCGCCGGGCCCGGCTCTAGCCCCTGGACCCGGGTTAAGTTGTGCCGTTTCCGTACCCCTCGTCCGATTTGGACGAGATTGAAACAGAAGCACTCGGGTCGGAGGCCGACGCGGGACTCTAGTCCCCGGGCCCGGCTCTAGCTACTGGACCCGGCTGGCAAAACGTAACTTCGGCGCCCTCCGTCCGATTTCCGCGAGACTGAAAACGCAAACGCCCAACCGGAAGCACACCGCTGGGCTTTAGTCCCTGGGTCCGGCTCTAGCTCTGGGGCCCGGCTAGCCGCTGTTAACTTCGGCGCCCGCCGTCTGATTTCGACGAGACTGAAAACGCCAGCTCTGCCGGCAAAGACGGCTACTCAACAATAGCCGATGGGCTCGGCTCTAGCTCCGGGACCCGGCTCGCCGCTGGTATCTTCGGCGCCTGCCGTCCGATTTCCGCGGGGCCGACCACGCCAGCACCCGCATCCAAAGTAGGTTACCCGGCAGTAGCCGACAAATCCGGCTCTAGCTCCTGGACCCGGCTGGCCACTGGTAAATTCGGCACCCGCCGTACGATTTCCGCGGGACTGAACACACCTTCTTCCTGCATCGGAGGAAGGTACTCGGCAATAGCCGTTGGGCCCGGCTCTAGCCACTGGACCCTGGTCTCCGGTGGTAACTTCTTCGGCGCCACCGGCCCAATTCGACCAGACCCGAGCTGACGACAGGGAGAAAGGCACACTCGCTCAGGTAACTTTGTTCGAGAACATATCCCGGCTCCCGACGACACCGGCAACGCTCGCATGCTACACGAGAAACACTGCTGGCGCGACCGCCACACACCGGGCAGGAGCAGGCCGTCACGCCAGGCCAGGCATTCTCTGTGCCGGAGCATTGCCGGAGACTGGACGAGGTCCAGCGGGTAAACGGCGGGAGTAAGCCGCTCGCCTAACAGTCCAGGTTTGCACCTCCCTCCCCCCCATCTCCGGTTTCCTCCCTGCCCTCAGCCGCCTGACAGGACTCTCTCGACGCCACACCGAGCCACAGTGGGTCGTCTCGCCATTCTCTCTTGGTGCCACACCATGGACGGATCCTAGCCCGCCTTTTGAGTTCGAATCTCCGTTTTCGGCGACCCACCTTAACACCCCCCCTTTCCTCACCCATCCAGAGCCCAACCCCACCCCCTACCCCCCCAAGTCCTCGTCTCTGCTTTTCCTTCCTGCCCTCAGCCACCTGAAAGATCTACTCGACGGTTTCACCGAGCCACAGTGAGGTCGTCTCTGAATTTCCTCCCTGTCCCCCAGCCGCCTCACAGCACTCTCTCGACGACGCACCCAGCCCTCAGTGGGTCGTCTCTCCGTTTCCTCCCTGTCCTCAGCCGCCTCACAGCACTCTCTCGACGACGCACCGAGCCCTCGGTGGGTCGTCTCTCCGTTTCCTCCCTGTCCTCAGCCGCCTCACAGGACTCTCTCGACGCCTCACCCTGCCACAGTGGGTCGTCTCTCCGTTCTGTCTCTGTGTCGGATCAGGGACGGATCCTAGCCCGCCGTTTGAGGTCGAATCTCCGTTTTCGGCGACCCACCTTAACACCCCCCCTCCCCTCACCCATCCAGAGCCCAACCCCACCCCCTACCCCCCCAAGTCCTCGTCTCTGCTTTTCCTTCCTGCCCTCAGCCACCTGAAAGATCTACTCGACGGTTTCACCGAGCCACAGTGAGGTCGTCTCTGAATTTCCTCCCTGTCCCCAGCCGCCTCACAGCACTCTCTCGACGACGCACCCAGCCCTCAGTGGGTCGTCTCTCCGTTTCCTCCCTGTCCTCAGCCGCCTCACAGCACTCTCTCGACGACGCACCGAGCCCTCGGTGGGTCGTCTCTCCGTTTCCTCCCTGTCCTCAGCCGCCTCACAGGACTCTCTCGACGCCTCACCCTACCACAGTGGGTCGTCTCTCCGTTCTGTCTCTGTGTCGGATCAGGGACGGATCCTAGCCCGCCGTTTGAGGTCGAATCTCCGTTTTCGGCGACCCACCTTAACACCCCCCCTCCCCTCACCCATCCAGAGCCCAACCCCACCCCCTACCCCCCCAAGTCCTCGTCTCTGCTTTTCCTTCCTGCCCTCAGCCACCTGAAAGATCTACTCGACGGTTTCACCGAGCCACAGTGAGGTCGTCTCTGAATTTCCTCCCTGTCCCCAGCCGCCTCACAGCACTCTCTCGACGACGCACCCAGCCCTCAGTGGGTCGTCTCTCCGTTTCCTCCCTGTCCTCAGCCGCCTCACAGCACTCTCTCGACGACGCACCGAGCCCTCGGTGGGTCGTCTCTCCGTTTCCTCCCTGTCCTCAGCCGCCTCACAGGACTCTCTCGACGCCTCACCCTGCCACAGTGGGTCGTCTCTCCGTTCTGTCTCTGTGTCGGATCAGGGACGGATCCTAGCCCGCCGTTTGAGGTCGAATCTCCGTTTTCGGCGACCCACCTTAACACCCCCCCTCCCCTCACCCATCCAGAGCCCAACCCCACCCCCTACCCCCCCAAGTCCTCGTCTCTGCTTTTCCTTCCTGCCCTCAGCCACCTGAAAGATCTACTCGACGGTTTCACCGAGCCACAGTGAGGTCGTCTCTGAATTTCCTCCCTGTCCCCAGCCGCCTCACAGCACTCTCTCGACGACGCACCCAGCCCTCAGTGGGTCGTCTCTCCGTTTCCTCCCTGTCCTCAGCCGCCTCACAGCACTCTCTCGACGACGCACCGAGCCCTCGGTGGGTCGTCTCTCCGTTTCCTCCCTGTCCTCAGCCGCCTCACAGGACTCTCTCGACGCCTCACCCTACCACAGTGGGTCGTCTCTCCGTTCTGTCTCTGTGTCGGATCAGGGACGGATCCTAGCCCGCCGTTTGAGGTCGAATCTCCGTTTTCGGCGACCCACCTTAAACACCCCCCCTCCCCTCACCCATCCAGAGCCCAACCCCACCCCCTACCCCCCAAGTCCTCGTCTCTGCTTTTCCTTCCTGCCCTCAGCCACCTGAAAGATCTACTCGACGGTTTCACCGAGCCACAGTGAGGTCGTCTCTGAATTTCCTCCCTGTCCCCAGCCGCCTCACAGCACTCTCTCGACGACGCACCCAGCCCTCAGTGGGTCGTCTCTCCGTTTCCTCCCTGTCCTCAGCCGCCTCACAGCACTCTCTCGACGACGCACCGAGCCCTCGGTGGGTCGTCTCTCCGTTTCCTCCCTGTCCTCAGCCGCCTCACAGGACTCTCTCGACGCCTCACCCTGCCACAGTGGGTCGTCTCTCCGTTCTGTCTCTGTGTCGGATCAGGGACGGATCCTAGCCCGCCGTTTGAGGTCGAATCTCCGTTTTCGGCGACCCACCTTAACACCCCCCCTCCCCTCACCCATCCAGAGCCCAACCCCACCCCCTACCCCCCCAAGTCCTCGTCTCTGCTTTTCCTTCCTGCCCTCAGCCACCTGAAAGATCTACTCGACGGTTTCACCGAGCCACAGTGAGGTCGTCTCTGAATTTCCTCCCTGTCCCCAGCCGCCTCACAGCACTCTCTCGACGACGCACCCAGCCCTCAGTGGGTCGTCTCTCCGTTTCCTCCCTGTCCTCAGCCGCCTCACAGGACTCTCTCGACGCCTCACCCTGCCACAGTGGGTCGTCTCTCCGTTCTGTCTCTGTGTCGGATCAGGGACGGATCCTAGCCCGCCGTTTGAGGTCGAATCTCCGTTTTCGGCGACCCACCTTAACACCCCCCCTCCCCTCACCCATCCAGAGCCCAACCCCACCCCCTACCCCCCCAAGTCCTCGTCTCTGCTTTTCCTTCCTGCCCTCAGCCACCTGAAAGATCTACTCGACGGTTTCACCGAGCCACAGTGAGGTCGTCTCTGAATTTCCTCCCTGTCCCCAGCCGCCTCACAGCACTCTCTCGACGACGCACCCAGCCCTCAGTGGGTCGTCTCTCCGTTTCCTCCCTGTCCTCAGCCGCCTCACAGCACTCTCTCGACGACGCACCGAGCCCTCGGTGGGTCGTCTCTCCGTTTCCTCCCTGTCCTCAGCCGCCTCACAGGACTCTCTCGACGCCTCACCCTGCCACAGTGGGTCGTCTCTCCGTTCTGTCTCTGTGTCGGATCAGGGACGGATCCTAGCCCGCCGTTTGAGGTCGAATCTCCGTTTTCGGCGACCCACCTTAACACCCCCCCTCCCCTCACCCATCCAGAGCCCAACCCCACCCCCTACCCCCCCAAGTCCTCGTCTCTGCTTTCCTTCCTGCCCTCAGCCACCTGAAAGATCTACTCGACGGTTTCACCGAGCCACAGTGAGGTCGTCTCTGAATTTCCTCCCTGTCCCCAGCCGCCTCACAGCACTCTCTCGACGACGCACCCAGCCCTCAGTGGGTCGTCTCTCCGTTTCCTCCCTGTCCTCAGCCGCCTCACAGGACTCTCTCGACGCCTCACCCTGCCACAGTGGGTCGTCTCTCCGTTCTGTCTCTGTGTCGGATCAGGGACGGATCCTAGCCCGCCGTTTGAGGTCGAATCTCCGTTTTCGGCGACCCACCTTAACACCCCCCCTCCCCTCACCCATCCAGAGCCCAACCCCACCCCCTACCCCCCCAAGTCCTCGTCTCTGCTTTTCCTTCCTGCCCTCAGCCACCTGAAAGATCTACTCGACGGTTTCACCGAGCCACAGTGAGGTCGTCTCTGAATTTCCTCCCTGTCCCCAGCCGCCTCACAGCACTCTCTCGACGACGCACCCAGCCCTCAGTGGGTCGTCTCTCCGTTTCCTCCCTGTCCTCAGCCGCCTCACAGCACTCTCTCGACGACGCACCGAGCCCTCGGTGGGTCGTCTCTCCGTTTCCTCCCTGTCCTCAGTCGCCTCACAGGACTCTCTCGACGCCTCACCCTGCCACAGTGGGTCGTCTCTCCGTTCTGTCTCTGTGTCGGATCAGGGACGGATCCTAGCCCGCCTTTTGAGTTCGAATCTCCGTTTTCGGCGACCCACCTTAACACCCCCCCCTCCCCACACCCATCCAGAGCCCTACCCCACCCCCCACCCCCCCCAGTCCTCGCCTCTGCTTTTCCTTCCTGCCCTCAGCCACCTGAAGATCTACTCGACGGTTTCACCGAGCCACAGTGAGGTCGTCTCTCAATTTCCTCCCTGTCCCCAGCCGCCTCACAGCACTCTCTCGACGACGCACCCAGCCCTCAGTGGGGTCGTCTCTCCGTTTCCTCCCTGCCCTCAGCCGCCTCACAGGACTCTCTCGACGCCGCACCGAGCCCTCAGTGGGTCGTCTCTCCGTTTCCTCCCTGTGCTCATCCGCCTCACAGGACTCTCTCGACGCCTCACCCTGCCACAGTGGGTCGTCTCTCCGTTCTGTCTCTGTGTCGGATCAGGGACGGATCCTAGCCCGCCATTTGAGGTCGAGTCTCCGTTTTCGGCGACCCACCTTAACACCCCCCCTCCCCTCACCCATCCAGAGCCCTACCCCACCCCCTACCCCCCCAAGTCCTCGCCTCTGCTTTCCTTCCTGCCCTCAGCCACCTGAAAGATCTACTCGACGGTTTCACCGAGCCACAGTGAGGTCGTCTCTCAATTTCCTCCCTGTCCCCAGCCGCCTCACAGCACTCTCTCGACGACGCACCCAGCCCTCAGTGGGGTCGTCTCTCCGTTTCCTCCCTGCCCTCAGCCGCCTCACAGGACTCTCTCGACGCCGCACCGAGCCCTCAGTGGGTCGTCTCTCCGTTTCCTCCCTGTCCTCAGCCGCCTCACAGGACTCTATCGACGCCTCACCGAGCCACAGTGGGTCGTCTCTCCGTTCTGTATCTGTGTCGGATCAGGGACGGATCCTAGCCCGCCTTTTGAGTTCGAATCTCCGTTTTCGGCGACCCACCTTAACACCCCCCCTCCCCTCACCCACCCAGAGCCCATCCCCACCCCCTACCCCCCCAAGTCGTCGTCTCTCCTTTTCCTCCCTGCCCTCAGCCGCCTGACAGAACTACTCGACGCCGCATCGTTCCCTCAGTGGGTCGTGTCTCCGTTTCCTCCCTGTCCTCAGCCGCCTCACAGCACTCTCTCGACGACGCACCGAGCCTCAGTGGGTCGTCTCGCCATTCTCTCTTGGTGCCACACCATGGACGGATCCGAGCACACGCCGAGCAGG
>NW_027189133.1:4003127-4053127 GCF_040958095.1 Procambarus clarkii
AAAATGCTATGCCCAAGATTACTATCCGAGTGCCGGCGCTGAGGTGGTTCAAATAGCTTAGGCTATCACCTCATTATGTCCGGTCGTGATGGTCAAGTGGATTAAGGCGTCTTGTACATACCAGTTGCGTTGCTTCTGGGAGTATGGGTTCGAGTCACTTCTGGGGTGTGAGTTTTCAGTTGCATATTGTCCTGGGGACCATTCAGGCTTGTTCGCATTTGTGTTCCTCACGTGTGCCCCAAAGAATGAAGTGATTTGGTAAAATGCTATGCCCAAGATTACTATCCGAGTGCCGGCGGTGGGGTCGTTCAAATAGCTTAGGCTATCACCTCATTATGTCCGGTCGTGATGGTCAAGTGGATTAAGGCGTCTTGTACATACCAGTTGCGTTGCTTCTGGGAGTATGGGTTCGAGTCACTTCTGGGGTGTGAGTTTTCAGTTGCATATTGTCCTGGGGACCATTCAGGCTTGTTCGCATTTGTGTTCCTCACGTGTGCCCCAAAGATTGAGGTGATTTGGTAAAATGCTATGCCCAAGATTACTATCCGAGTGCCGGCGGTGGGGTGGTTCAAATAGCTTAGGCTATCACCTCATTATGTCCGGTCGTGATGGTCAAGTGGATTAAGGCGTCTTGTACATACCAGTTGCGTTGCTTCTGGGAGTATGGGTTCGAGTCACTTCTGGGGTGTGAGTTTTCAGTTGCATATTGTCCTAGGGACCATTCAGGCTTGTTCGCATTTGTGTTCCTCACGTGTGCCCCAAAGAATGAGGTGATTTGGTAAAATGCTATGCCCAAGATTACTATCCGAGTGCCGGCGGTGGGGTCATTCAAATAGCTTAGGCTATCACCTCATTATGTCCAGTCGTGATGGTCAAGTGGATTAAGGTGTCTTGTACATTCCAGTTGCGTTGCTTCTGGGAGTATGGGTTCGAGTCACTTCCGGGGTGTGAGTTTTCAGTTGCATATTGTCCTGGGGACCATTCAGGCTTGTTCGTATTTGTGTTCCTCACGTGTGCCCCACAGAATGAGGTGATTTGGTAAAATGCTATGCTCAAGATTACTATCCGAGTGCCGGCGGTGGGGTGGTTCAAATAGCTTAGGCTATCACCTCATTATGTCCGGTTGTGATGGTCAAGTGGATTAAGGCATCTTGTACATACCAGTTGCGTTGCTTCTGGGAGTATGGGCTCGAGTCACTTCTGGGGTGTGAGTTTTCAGTTGCATATTGTCCTGGGGACCATTCAGGCTTGTTCGCATTTGTGTTCCTCACGTGTGCCCCAAAGAATGAGGTGATTTGGTAAAATGCTATGCCCAAGATTACTATCCGAGTGCCGGCGGTGGGGTCGTTCAAATAGCTTAGGCTATCACCTCATTATGTCCGGTCGTGATGGTCAAGTGGATTAAGGCGTCTTGTACAAACCAGTTGCGTTGCTTCTGGGAGTATGGGTTCGAGTCACTTCTGGGGTGTGAGTTTTCAGTTGCATATTGTCCTGCGGACCATTCAGGCTTGTTCGCATTTGTGTTCCTCACGTGTGCCCCAAAGAATGAGGTGATTTGGTAAAATGCTATGCTCAAGATTACTATCCGAGTGCCGGCGGTGGGGTGGTTCAAATAGCTTAGGCTATCACCTCATTATGTCCGGTTGTGATGGTCAAGTGGATTAAGGCGTCTTGTACATACCAGTTGCGTTGTTTCTGGGAGTATGGGTTCGAGTCACTTCTGGGGTGTGAGTTTTCAGTTGCATATTGTCCTGGGGACCATTCAGGCTTGTTCGCATTTGTGTTCCTCACGTGTGCCCCAAATAATGAGGTGATTTGGTAAAATGCTATGCTCAAGATTACTATCCGAGTGCCGGCGGTGGGGTGGTTCAAATAGCTTAGGCTATCACCTCATTATGTCCGGTCGTGATGGTTAAGTGGATTAAGGCGCCTTGTACATACCAGTTGCGTTGCTTCTGGGAGTATGGGTTCGAGTCACTTCTGGGGTGTGAGTTTTCAGTTGCATATTGTCCTGGGGACCATTTAGGCTTGTTCGCATTTGTGTTCCTCACGTGTGCCCCAAAGAATGAGGTGATTTGGTAAAATGCTATGCCCAAGATTACTATCCGAGTGCCGGCGGTGGGGTGGTTCAAATAGCTTAGGCTATCACCTCATTATGTCCGGTCGTGATGGTCAAGTGGATTAAGGCGTCTTGTGCATACCAGTTGCGTTGCTTCTGGGAGTATGGGTTCAAGTCACTTATGGGGTGTGAGTTTTCAGTTGCATATTGTCCTGGGGACCATTCAGGCTTGTTCGCATTTGTGTTCCTCACGTGTGCCCCAAAGAATGAGGTTATTTGGTAAAATGCTATGCCCAAGATTACTATCCGAGTGCCGGCGGTGGGGTGGTTCAAATAGCTTAGGCTATCACCTCATTATGTCCGGTCGTGATGGTCAAGTGGATTAAGGCGTCTTGTACATACCAGTTGCACTGCTTCAGGGAGTATGGGTTCGAGTCACTTCTGGGGTGTGAGTTTTCAGTTGCATATTGTCCTGGGGACCATTCAGGCTTGTTCGCATTTGTGTTCCTCACGAGTGCCCCAAAGAATGAGGTGATTTGGTAAAATGCTATGCCCAAGATTACTATCCGAGTGCCGGCGGTGGGGTGGTTCAAATAGCTTAGGCTATCACCTCATTATGTCCGGTCGTGATGGTCAAGTGGATTAAGGCATCTTGTACATACCAGTTGCGATGCTTCTGGGAGTATGGGTTCGAGTCACTTCTGGGGTGTGAGTTTTCAGTTGCATATTGTTCTGGGGACCATTCAGGCTTGTTCGCATTTGTGTTCCTCACGTGTGCCCCAAAGAATGAGGTGATTTGGTAAAATGCTATGCCCAAGATTACTATCCGAGTGCCGGCGCTGGGGTGGTTCAAATAGCTTAGGCTATCACCTCATTATGTCCGGTCGTGATGGTCAAGTGGATTAAGGCGTCTTGTACATACCAGTTGCGTTGCTTCTGGGAGTATGGGTTCGAGTCACTTCTGGGGTGTGAGTTTTCAGTTGCATATTGTCCTCGGGACCATTCAGGCTTGTTCGCATTTGTGTTCCTCACGTGTGCCCCAAAGAATGAGGTGATTTGGTAAAATGCTATGCTCAAGATTACTATCCGAGTGCCAGCGGTGGGGTGGTTCAAATAGCTTAGGCTATCACCTCATTATGTCCGGTCGTGATGGTCAAGTGGATTAAGGCGTCTTGTACATACCAGTTGCACTGCTTCTGGGAGTATGGGTTCGAGTCACTTCTGGGGTGTGAGTTTTCAGTTGCATATTGTCCTGGGGACCATTCAGGCTTGCTCGCATTTGTGTTCCTCACGTGTGCCCCAAAGAATGAGGTGATTTGGTAAAATGCTATGCCCAAGATTACTATCCGAGTGCCGGTGGTGGGGTGGTTCAAATAGCTTAGGCTATCACCTCATTATGTCCGGTCGTGATGGTCAAGTGGATTAAGGCGTCTTGTACATACCAGTTGCGTTGCTTCTGGGAGTATGGGTTCGAGTCACTTCTGGGGAGTGAGTTTTCAGTTGCATATTGTCCTGGGGACCATTCAGGCTTGTTCGCATTTGTGTTCCTCACGTGTGCCCCAAAGAATGAGGTGATTTGGTAAAATGCTATGCCCAAGATTACTATCCGAGTGATGGTGGTGGGGTGGTTCAAATAGCTTAGGCTATCACCTCATTATGTCCGGTCGTGATGGTCAAGTGGATTAAGGCGTCTTGTACATACCAGTTGCGTTGCTTCTGGGAGTATGGGTTCGAGTCACTTCTGGGGTGTGAGTTTTCAGTTGCATATTGTCCTGGGGACCATTCAGGCTTGTTCGCATTTGTGTTCCTCACGTGTGCCCCAAATAATGAGGTGATTTGGTAAAATGCTATGCTCAAGATTACTATCCGAGTGCCGGCAGTGGGGTGGTTCAAATAGCTTAGGCTATCACCTCATTATGTCCGGTCGTGATGGTCAAGTGGATTAAGGCGCCTTGTACATACCAGTTGCGTTGCTTCTGGGAGTATGGGTTCGAGTCACTTCTGGGGTGTGAGTTTTCAGTTGCATATTGTCCTGGGGACCATTCAGGCTTGTTCGCATTTGTGTTCCTCACGTGTGCCCCAAAGATTGAGGTGATTTGGTAAAATGCTATGCCCAAGATTACTATCCGAGTGCCGGCGGTGGGGTGGTTCAAATAGCTTAGGCTATCACCTCATTATGTCCGGTCGTGATGGTCAAGTGGATTAAGGCGTCTTGTACATACCAGTTGCGTTGCTTCTGGGAGTATGGGTTCGAGTCACTTCTGGGGTGTGAGTTTTCAGTTGCATATTGTCCTGGGGACCATTCAGGCTTGTTCGCATTTGTGTTCCTCACGTGTGCCCCAAAGAATGAGGTGATTTGGTAAAATGCTATGCCCAAGATTACTATCCGAGTGCCGGCGGTGGGGTCATTCAAATAGCTTAGGCTATCACCTCATTATGTCCAGTCGTGATGGTCAAGTGGATTAAGGTGTCTTGTACATTCCAGTTGCGTTGCTTCTGGGAGTATGGGTTCGAGTCACTTCCGGGGTGTGAGTTTTCAGTTGCATATTGTCCTGGGGACCATTCAGGCTTGTTCGTATTTGTGTTCCTCACGTGTGCCCCACAGAATGAGGTGATTTGGTAAAATGCTATGCTCAAGATTACTATCTGAGTGCCGGCGGTGGGGTGGTTCAAATAGCTTAGGCTATCACCTCATTATGTCCGGTTGTGATGGTCAAGTGGATTAAGGCATCTTGTACATACCAGTTGCGTTGCTTCTGGGAGTATGGGCTCGAGTCACTTCTGGGGTGTGAGTTTTCAGTTGCATATTGTCCTGGGGACCATTCAGGCTTGTTCGCATTTGTGTTCCTCACGTGTGCCCCAAAGAATGAGGTGATTTGGTAAAATGCTATGCCCAAGATTACTATCCGAGTCCCGGCGGTGGGGTCGTTCAAATAGCTTAGGCTATCACCTCATTATGTCCGGTCGTGATGGTCAAGTGGATTAAGGCGTCTTGTACAAACCAGTTGCGTTGCTTCTGGGAGTATGGGTTCGAGTCACTTCTGGGGTGTGAGTTTTCAGTTGCATATTGTCCTGCGGACCATTCAGGCTTGTTCGCATTTGTGTTCCTCACGTGTGCCCCAAAGAATGAGGTGATTTGGTAAAATGCTATGCTCAAGATTACTATCCGAGTGCCGGCGGTGGGGTGGTTCAAATAGCTTAGGCTATCACCTCATTATGTCCGGTTGTGATGGTCAAGTGGATTAAGGCGTCTTGTACATACCAGTTGCGTTGTTTCTGGGAGTATGGGTTCGAGTCACTTCTGGGGTGTGAGTTTTCAGTTGCATATTGTCCTGGGGACCATTCAGGCTTGTTCGCATTTGTGTTCCTCACGTGTGCCCCAAATAATGAGGTGATTTGGTAAAATGCTATGCTCAAGATTACTATCCGAGTGCCGGCGGTGGGGTGGTTCAAATAGCTTAGGCTATCACCTCATTATGTCCGGTCGTGATGGTTAAGTGGATTAAGGCGCCTTGTACATACCAGTTGCGTTGCTTCTGGGAGTATGGGTTCGAGTCACTTCTGGGGTGTGAGTTTTCAGTTGCATATTGTCCTGGGGACCATTTAGGCTTGTTCGCATTTGTGTTCCTCACGTGTGCCCCAAAGAATGAGGTGATTTGGTAAAATGCTATGCCCAAGATTACTATCCGAGTGCCGGCGGTGGGGTGGTTCAAATAGCTTAGGCTATCACCTCATTATGTCCGGTCGTGATGGTCAAGTGGATTAAGGCGTCTTGTGCATACCAGTTGCGTTGCTTCTGGGAGTATGGGTTCAAGTCACTTATGGGGTGTGAGTTTTCAGTTGCATATTGTCCTGGGGACCATTCAGGCTTGTTCGCATTTGTGTTCCTCACGTGTGCCCCAAAGAATGAGGTTATTTGGTAAAATGCTATGCCCAAGATTACTATCCGAGTGCCGGCGGTGGGGTGGTTCAAATAGCTTAGGCTATCACCTCATTATGTCCGGTCGTGATGGTCAAGTGGATTAAGGCGTCTTGTATATACCAGTTGCACTGCTTCAGGGAGTATGGGTTCGAGTCACTTCTGGGGTGTGAGTTTTCAGTTGCATATTGTCCTGGGGACCATTCAGGCTTGTTCGCATTTGTGTTCCTCACGAGTGCCCCAAAGAATGAGGTGATTTGGTAAAATGCTATGCCCAAGATTACTATCCGAGTGCCGGCGGTGGGGTGGTTCAAATAGCTTAGGCTATCACCTCATTATGTCCGGTCGTGATGGTCAAGTGGATTAAGGCATCTTGTACATACCAGTTGCGATGCTTCTGGGAGTATGGGTTCGAGTCACTTCTGGGGTGTGAGTTTTCAGTTGCATATTGTTCTGGGGACCATTCAGGCTTGTTCGCATTTGTGTTCCTCACGTGTGCCCCAAAGAATGAGGTGATTTGGTAAAATGCTATGCCCAAGATTACTATCCGAGTGCCGGCGCTGGGGTGGATCAAATAGCTTAGGCTATCACCTCATTATGTCCGGTCGTGATGGTCAAGTGGATTAAGGCGTCTTGTACATACCAGTTGCGTTGCTTCTGGGAGTATGGGTTCGAGTCACTTCTGGGGTGTGAGTTTTCAGTTGCATATTGTCCTCGGGACCATTCAGGCTTGTTCGCATTTGTGTTCCTCACGTGTGCCCCAAAGAATGAGGTGATTTGGTAAAATGCTATGCTCAAGATTACTATCCGAGTGCCGGCGGTGGGGTGGTTCAAATAGCTTAGGCTATCACCTCATTATGTCCGGTCGTGATGGTCAAGTGGATTAAGGCGTCTTGTACATACCAGTTGCACTGCTTCTGGGAGTATGGGTTCGAGTCACTTCTGGGGTGTGAGTTTTCAGTTGCATATTGTCCTGGGGACCATTCAGGCTTGCTCGCATTTGTGTTCCTCATGTGTGCCCCAAAGAATGAGATGATTTGGTAAAATGCTATGCCCAAGATTACTATCCGAGTGCCGGTGGTGGGGTGGTTCAAATAGCTTAGGCTATCACCTCATTATGTCCGGTCGTGATGGTCAAGTGGATTAAGGCGTCTTGTACATACCAGTTGCGTTGCTTCTGGGAGTATGGGTTCGAGTCACTTCTGGGGTGTGAGTTTTCAGTTGCATATTGTCCTGGGGACCATTCAGGCTTGTTCGCATTTGTGTTCCTCACGTGTGCCCCAAAGAATGAGGTGATTTGGTAAAATGCTATGCCCAAGATTACTATCCGAGTGCCGGTGGTGGGGTGGTTCAAATAGCTTAGGCTATCACCTCATTATGTCCGGTCGTGATGGTCAAGTGGATTAAGGCGTCTTGTACATACCAGTTGCGTTGCTTCTGGGAGTATGGGTTCGAGTCACTTCTGGGGTGTGAGTTTTCAGTTGCATATTGTCCTCGGGACCATTCAGGCTTGTTCGCATTTGTGTTCCTCACGTGTGCCCCAAAGAATGAGGTGATTTGGTAAAATGCTATGCTCAAGATTACTATTTGAGTGCCGGCGGTGGGGTGGTTCAAATAGCTTAGGCTATCACCTCATTATGTCCGGTTGTGATGGTCAAGTGGATTAAGGCGTCTTGTACATACCAGTTGCACTGCTTCTGGGAGTATGGGTTCGAGTCACTTCTGGGGTGTGAGTTTTCAGTTGCATATTGTCCTGGGGACCATTCAGGCTTGCTCGCATTTGTGTTCCTCACGTGTGCCCCAAAGAATGAGGTGATTTGGTAAAATGCTATGCCCAAGATTACTATCCGAGTGCCGGTGGTGGGGTGGTTCAAATAGCTTAGGCTATCACCTTATTATGTCCGGTCGTGATGGTCAAGTGGATTAAGGCGTCTTGTACATACCAGTTGCGTTGCTTCTGGGAGTATCGGTTCGAGTCACTTCTGGGGTGTGAGTTTTCAGTTGCATATTGTCCTGGGGACCATTCAGGCTTGTTCGCATTTGTGTTCCTCACGTGTGCCCCAAAGAATGAGGTGATTTGGTAAAATGCTATGCCCAAGATTACTATCCGAGTGCCGGCGGTGGGGTGGTTCAAATAGCTTAGGCTATCACCTCATTATGTCCGGTCGTGATGGTCAAGTGGATTAAGGCGTCTTGTACATACCAGTTGCGTTGCTTCTGGGAGTATGGGTTCGAGTCACTTCTGGGGTGTGAGTTTTCAGTTGCATATTGTCCTGGGGACCATTCAGGCTTGTTCGCATTTGTGTTCCTCACGTG
This sequence comes from Procambarus clarkii, assembly GCF_040958095.1. Classification (NCBI taxonomy): domain Eukaryota; kingdom Metazoa; phylum Arthropoda; class Malacostraca; order Decapoda; family Cambaridae; genus Procambarus; species Procambarus clarkii. The sequence goes on from NW_027189133.1 coordinate 4,011,422, forward strand.
TGCCCCAAAGAATGAGGTGATTTGGTAAAATGCTATGCCCAAGATTACTATCCGAGTGCCGGCGGTGGGGTGGTTCAAATAGCTTAGGCTATCACCTCATTATGTCCGGTCGTGATGGTCAAGTGGATTATGGCGTCTTGTACATACCAGTTGCGTTGCTTCTGGGAGTATGGGTTCGAGTCACTTCTGGGGTGTGAGTTTTCAGTATAATATATATATATATATATATATATATATATATATATATATATATATATATATATATATATGCAATTGACGATCACAAAACACTGATCATTTTATGCGGAAAATCCACAGAGAAATATGAAATGAGGTGAACGTTTCGGCTTTGTTAAAGCCTTTGTCAACACCAGACTAACTGAGGAGAAGGGAGAAGGGGGGAAGATATATAGGCCGACACCTGACCAACCCATCCCAAGGGTTGGTCAGGTGTAATTAACCAAAAACAGGTAAAGCTTAGCTTAGAATGGTCAAAGAGGATTAAGCGGTCAGAGAATAAGGATGAAAGATTAAAGAAAAGCCTCATGAACACACAATATATGAATATACAAATATAATGAGACATTGTAAGCCTCTCTATCAGAGTTGTTTCTTAAACTGTTGTGCAATATTATAATTTAAAAATGGATCAAGTTTGTACATTCCAGTACTAACATTAAGAAGATTTGGACACTGACTGATTAGAGCAGACTCAATCAAATTCCGTTCCACGAAATCCCCACAATTGGTAATGCTTTTTGCCCCATTCCAATTAATATTGTGATCGCATAAACTCGTATGTAGATACAATGCATTAGACGTTTGGGCAGTTCTAATACTATAAGCATGTTGTGACAACCGCACGTACCTTGGACAAACAGGAAAGTCCTTACAATTGCGGTTGTCACAACATGCTTATAGTATTAGAACTGCCCAAACGTCTAATGCATTGTATCTACATACGAGTTTATGCGATCACAATATTAATTGGAATGGGGCAAAAAGCATTACCAATTGTGGGGATTTCGTGGAACGGAATTTGATTGAGTCTGCTCTAATCAGTCAGTGTCCAAATCTTCTTAATGTTAGTACTGGAATGTACAAACTTGATCCATTTTTAAGTTATAATATTGCACAACAGTTTAAGAAACAACTCTGATAGAGAGGCTTACAATGTCTCATTATATTTGTATATTCATATATTGTGTGTTCATGAGGCTTTTCTTTAATCTTTCATCCTTTTTCTCTGACCGCTTAATCCTCTTTGACCATTCTAAGCTAAGGGGCCATATCACCCGAAAATCCGATGAAAAATGGAATATTTACGAAAAATTACGAAAAATACTACAACGTTCTGGCAACACTGTGGTCCAAACCGTTTAATGATATCTTGAAAAATAACGTTATTAGAGTCAAATTTCCCGCTGCAACTTTCGTGAATCTGGTCCTCGCGCCGTGAGTACGCCGCGGGGTATTGTATCTTACGTTGTAGATGTCTTATTTTTCGTAATAGCGTTGAAAATAACATGTTATGCATAAAATGAATATAAAGTCACACATATGGCAACACAACATATGGTCTGACACGAGGGTGGTGCAGTCAGTGACTGCGTGTCTCTCATGGAGAGAGGATGTATGCTGACGCGCTCACACAATATCTCCCAGAACATGCTATTTTTGCTATTTTTAGCTATTTGTACTGCAATATGACTTACCAAACGAACAAGAGAGAAGCATTGACAGCTAGATGCATGCGAGCTCTCCATACGAGCTGGCCGCAATGCGTAAATCACCAGTCACGAGTGACCGCAGGTCGAGAAACTTTGAGAGCGCGCTACGCAACTCCAACTTTTACAACTAGATAAAATTTCACAGCCTTTATTTATTATTCTATTTACATGAAACTTGCACATTATATGTAGAGTTTACGCCTCTATAAACGCATGTCATTATTCTTATCTACGTAGATTTATTGATTTTATAAATAATGATACACCTCATTTTGTTGCATACGTTTTTGGGAAACTTTTATAAAATCTGTATTATTGCACTAAATACATCTGGGATAATAATGTGACATGCAAATCTTTATTATATAGTAAGGTCATAGCTGAGTGTCGTATAAATGATTTTGGTTCACAATTGTGGGCTGTGAAATTTTTTGAACATGGTTGAAAAATTCGTCTTTTTTTTTTTTTTTTTTTTCTCCGTCTCTATTTAGGCTGAGATGCTGAAACTTGGCCTAGGTGCAGCACCTTTCACATGTATCAGGATAATAAATTATGAATACCCTACAACAATTTTTTAAATCCGGGTGATATGGCCCCTAAGCTTTACCTGTTTTTGGTTAATTACACCTGACCAACCCTTGGGATGGGTTGGTCAGGTGTCGGCCTATATATCTTCCCCCCTTCTCCCTTCTCCTCAGTCAGTCTGGTGTTGACAAAGGCTTTAACAAAGCCGAAACGTTCACCTCATTTCATATTTCTCTGTGGATTTTCCGCATATATATATATATATATATATATATATATATATATATATATATATATTAGTATATTTTGGTAGCAGTCTTTCCTGTAGACATATATTATTAAATATGACCGAAAAAGTAAGATTATATGCATAAGCAACAGGGCTCCATTAAGGAACATATAATCTCTTCCCACAAACAAACCATCACCAGAGAAATCTTAGCAAACAACACAGAAATCATCGATAGATACAGTGATAGCAGGCGGCTTGACGTCTGCGAGGCACTACACATCAAGAAGTCAACACCTGCAATCAACAGCCAATTAATGCACAACTATATTCTACCCACTTCAAGACTCCGCTCCAATATAGAAGCATCAAGAAATATGGTCCAATAGGCTTTCTACAATTACTTCCATTCAATACCCATTGTTTCGTGTTCTGTCTTGTGTTTGAATTTAATACCCATTCAATACCCATTGTTGAAAGTTTGTTTTCACCTCATCCACCGCACCCTAATGTAGATATAAACTCAAAGATGTGAAAGCTCTATTCAGTTTTAGTTGTATGTTTGTAAACTAAAGTCTTTGAAAATGTAATAAGTTTTACGAAACGCGCTCAAGTGTCGCGTCAGACTAGAAATATAAATGAATTTTGGAGAATTGATCTTTGAATTACCATCAACATTGAAAAGAAACATAAGAAACATAAGAAAGATAGAGAAAATTCTTGTTAGAATTATTAATCTTGCTTCTTCGGTCATATTTATATATATATATATATATATATATATATATATATATATATATATATATATATATATATATATATATATATATATATATATATATATATATATATATACGTTGTGCACGGTTTACTGCAGAGTGTGAAGTTGATAATTCATTGTCGTTTCTTGATGTAAAAGTGAATAACCTCAATGGGTTCAACACTAATGTTTTTAGGAAACCAACCTTTACTGGTTTAGGTTTAAATTTTAATTCCTTTGTTCCTGATATTTTTAAGAAAAATGCAATTAACACTCTACTGAATAGAGACTTTGTTTTATGTTCTAATTGGAATAACTTTGATCAGGAAATTAATTTTCTTGTGAAATTTTTTTCAAATAATGGTTATCCTGTGCATATGGTTTATACTTTTATAAGGAATTTCTTAAATAAGAAGTTTCACCCATCGTGTAGGATTACTACAGTGGAAAGGGATCTTAAATATATTAAATTACCATTTTATGGCAGTATTAGCTTTTCTGTAAGGAGTCGTTTGAGGAGACTGTTGCAGCAGTGTTATCCTCAAGTAGACTTTAGATTTATTTTTGTCAACACAAATACCATAGGCTCTTATTTTAAATTTAAAGATAAAGTGCCTACCCCCTTGTGCTCAAATGTCGTATATATGTATAATTGTTCCAGCTGTAATGCTGGATATGTCGGGAGTTCCATTCAGAACTTTAAGATTAGGATACTTGAGCACCGGGGATTATCTTTTAGGACTGGATTACCATTGTCTAAACCAGCATTTTCGGAGATTAGAAACCATTGTTATGAGTTTGATCATTCTCTGCTGGAATCTGATTTTAAAATTCTGGACACTTGTATGAATGGCCAGTCAGATTTGAGAGTAATGGAATCCTTATATATAAAGGAGCTGCGGCCTCTGTTAAATAGCAACCTTTCAGCTGTTCAATTGTACACTGTATAGTGCACAGTAGGCCCTGTAATTTGATTTTTAGTTTATTTTGGTAGTTTAATTTTGTTTAGTTTACCATGTCTTTGCCCTTTCTTACTTATTTCAAGTCTTAACATTGTACATTAATATAATCTTTTATTTTTGATATATAATACATTTTTTGGTATTTAATTTTATTTAATATTTGAGTTTTTTATAAGATTTTGGTTAGTACTTTATAATTGTCGTTTATTCTGTTTGTATTTTACATACATTTTTTGTAGATTTGTAGTCATTATATAAATATTTGTTATAGTGTTTAGTATCGATGTGTTAGGTATCAAGTTTCACTTCTGATCACTTCACGTAAGTTTAATGGAATGGTTTGTCTTAGTAGTTATAAATTATTAGTGGAATTTTAAATTAGTTTTAATATATGTGACAGTTAATAAGTTTTACTTGTATTGATCAATTTAAGTGCGCTTAAGTGTTTTGTTTTTTAGGCATTTTCCTTTCTTTGATAGGCAATTATATTCAGTATGAGTTCTTTGTTTACCAGCTATTTGATTGTGATTTCTGTTTTTTCTTTTAGATCTGATGATGAATACGAGAAGTATTCGAAACGTTATGTTTTTATAAGTATATATATATATATATATATATATATATATATATATATATATATATATATATATAAGCCGCATCAGTCACTAGGGCAATAAATAATTTCCCCAGAGCTGACAACTTGATCCCCATCCCTCCTCAACGCAAAAACCGTCGTGGCAGACCCAAGAGTTCCAATGATAATTTTAAACTTGGAACACAAGTGACCAAAAAAATTGAAGAGGGCAACACAGTAGGGGCAATTAGGTTACTTATCAGCGAAGACACAATCGCCCCTAGAAATACCGCTACCGCCAACTCGCTGAGAGAGAAGCACCCTCCTAGAGTACCATGGGAACCCACTGCTCAGGACACAAATGTCCCAGACATGGGACCTCTATTCCTCTAAGCGTCAGAGGTATACAAATCCACCATGTCATTTCCGCCAGGCTCGGCAGGGGGATACACTGGAGTAAGACCTCAGCACCTCAAGGAGATGGTAAACCCAGTTCTCGGAGAAGTTGCCGAGACACTACTGTCAGAGGTCACGACGTTTGTCAACGACTGCCTCTCTGGGTTGATCCCAGATACAATTAAACCCTTTTTCTTTAGAGCATCCCTTTGTGCCCTCAAGAAGAAAGATGGTGGAGTCAGACCCATTGCCGTGGGTGACACACTTCGGCGCCTTGTTGCTAGGGCAGCTGTCAGAAAAATTAGCATAGACGCTGCGACGATGCTTCGACCCCATCAACTAGGTTTTGGTGTCCCCCATGGCTGTGAAGCAGCAGCTCATGCAGCACGAGCCTATATAAAGCACCTCCCAGAAAATAAGGCATTAATTAAATTAGACTTTAAAAATGACTTCAACCAGGTAAAAAGGGATGTGGTACTGGAAGCAGTTCGAACAAGCTTTCCTTCTCTACTCCCCTTCGTCTCAGCAGGGTACAGTAGGGAATCGACGCTGCTGTTTGGGGAACATGAAGTTGTTTCTGCAGAAGGTGTCCAGCAGGGAGACCCACTTGCCCCTTTTCATTTTTGCATGGCTGTTAAAGAGGTCACAAGCAGGTTGACCAGCGAACTCAACATCTGGTTCTTGGACGATGGCACCCTGGCAGGGACACAGGAGTCCCTGCTAGAAGATCTACAGCTGGTGAAATCTAAGGGAGAGGAGTTAGGACTCACCCTAAACCCATTAAAGTGTGAAATCATCTCATCTAGCCAACCAACCATAGATGCAGTGGGAACCATATTGCCAGGAGCCCAAGTGATCGCTCCCACCGACAGTGTGCTGCTAGGGGCACCTCTGGGCTCGAGCGCCATTGAGATAGTCCTCGAAGAAAAGCTGAACGACCTGAGGAGGATGGAGGGAAGAATAGGGGCTTTGGACGCCCACGATGCTTTGTACCTTCTCACAAGGTGCCTGGCTTTGCCCAGACTGACCTATTTCCTAAGGTGTGCTCCCTCCTTCGACAGACCAAAATTAACAGAATATGACACACTCCTAAGGTCAATAACCGTGAAAGTGTTAAACCTCTCCCTGCAAGATGACCAATGGGACCAAGCAACGCTCCCAGTTAGACTCGGTGGGGGGGGGGGGGATAGGTATTCTCAAGGCGACACAATTAGCATTGCCGGCATTCTTATCCTCGACCAGTGCAACAGGTGAATTAATTAAGGAAATACTACCGGAACACCTAAGAGACTTCATTGGGATTCATGATCCCAAATTCGCAGAAGGAGCCGGTCAGTGGGACACTCTTGTCAACTCTCATCCTCGACCGACTTTTCCAAATTACTGCAAACAGTCCAAATGGGATAGCCCCATAGTGGAGAACATCGCCACATCATTGCTGGAGGCAGCTTCCAGGAAGGACAAAGCGCGTCTTCTAGCTGTGCAAGCTCCCCATGCCGGGGACTTCCGGTTGGCAGTCCCTAATTCCGCCTTGGGCACCCGCCTGGACCATCGGACCCTAAGTATTGGTGTTGCTCTGCGCCTTGCCGCCCCTATCTCCACCGTGCACCGGTGTATTTGCGGCCATGCACGGGCAGACCAATACGGCAGCCATGGTCTCATCTGTCGTAAGACACAGGGAAAGATTGCCAGACATGAAGCAGCCAACGACATCATCAAGAGAAGTTTAGCTTCAGCTGGGTGCCCAGCACAAAGGGAACCTCAGTTGTGCAGGACTGACAACAGCCAAAAACGCCCAGATGGAGTTACCCTGCAGCCGTGGACGGAAGGTAAACAGGTCGTGTGGGACTACACGTGTGCATCCACATTGGCTGATACCTATCTACCTTATAGCGCAGCTGAGGGAGGCGGGGCGGCCACCTTCAGGGAGACCCAGAAAACTAACAAGTACAGGGACCTAGAACGTTGTTACAGGTTCCAGCCAATAGGCTCTGAGACTCTGGGCGCCTGGGGTAAATGTGCACTTAAGTTCCTGAAGGAGCTGGGCGATGAACTCATTGGGAAGACTAGAGACCCAAGAGCGGCCAGTTTTATGTTCCAGCGCCTCAATGTCGCTGTTCAGAGGGGAAATGCGTGCTGTATCTTAGGTATGCACCCGACCCCCGAGGAACTGGACGAGGTCTTCGAACACTGATTGGTATATTGTTATATAAGTGTGTGTTTTCTGTAAACTGTAGCATTGCAATAAAATCAAATAAAAAAAACAAAAATAATAGGGGTGGTAGGAGAGGAAAAGATTAAAGTATTCAGTGAGAATCCACAAGGTCTTCTCTGAACACTATTTATTTTCTTCTTCGAGGATGTGGGTCCCTTTAATTAAACCAGTGGTGGTACCCCTATATATATATATATATATATATATATATATATATATATATATATATATATATATATATATATATATATATATATATATATATATAATTAAATATGACCGAAAAAGTAAGATTAATAATTCTAACACGAATTTTCGTTATCTTTCGTACATTTCTTTTCACTGTTAGTGGTAATTAAAAAATCAATTCTCCAAAATTCATTTTTATTTCTAGTCTGACGCGACACTTGAGCGCGTTTCGTAAAACTTATTACATTTTCAAAGACTTTAGTTTACACATACACAACTGAATAGAACTTACACATCTCCGATTTGTTTATATCTACATTTGAGTGAGGTGGATGGGGTGAGGTGGCATTAATAGGGTATTAATTTCATCAACACAAGACAGAACACGAAACAATGGGTATTGAATGGAAGTGATTGTAGAAAGCCTATTGGTCCATATTTCTTGATGCTTCTATATTGGAGCGGAGTCTTGAGGTGGGTAGAATATATTTGTGCATTAATTGGCTGTTGATTGCTGGTGTTGACTTTTTAATGTGTAGTGCCTCGCAAACGTCAAGCCGCCTGCTATCGCTGTATCTATCGATGATTTCTGTGTGGTTTACTAGGATTTCTCTGGCGATGGTTTGGTTGTGGGAAGAGATTATATGTTCCTTAATGGAGCCCTGTTGCTTATGCATCGTTAAACGCCTAGAAAGAGATGTTGTCTTGCCTATATACTGGGTTTTTTGGAGCTTACAGTCCCCAAGAGGGCATTTGAAGGCATAGACGACGTTGGTCTCTTTTAAAGCGTTCTGCTTTGTGTCTGGAGAGTTTCTCATGAGTAGGCTGCCGTTTTTCTGGTTTTATAGTAAATCGTCAGTTGTATCCTCTGATTTTTGTCTGTAGGGATAACGTTTCTATTAACAATATCTTTCAGGACCCTTTCCTCCGTTTTATGAGCTGTGGAAAAGAAGTTCCTGTAAAATAGTCTAATAGGGGGTATAGGTGTTGTGTTAGTTGTCTCTTCAGAGGTTGCATGGTGTTTCACTTTCCTTCTTATGATGTCTTCGACGAAACCATTGGAGAAGCCGTTGTTGACTAGGACCTGCCTTACCCTACAGAGTTCTTCGTCGACTTGCTTCCATTCTGAGCTGTGGCTGAGAGCACGGTCGACATATGCATTAACAACACTCCTTTTGTACCTGTCTGGGCAGTCGCTGTTGGCATTTAGGCACATTCCTATGTTCGTTTCCTTAGTGTAGACTGCAGTGTGGAAACCTCCGCTCTTTTCCATGACCGTTACATCTAGAAAGGGCAGCTATCCATCCTTTTCCATCTCGTAAGTGAAACGCAGCACGGAACTCTGCTCAAACGCCTCCTTCAGCTCCTACAGATGTCTGACATCAGGTACCTGTGTAAAAATGTCGTCAACATACCTGCAGTATATGGCCGGTTTCAAGTTCATGTCGACTAGAACTTTTTGCTCGATGGTACCCATGTAGAAGTTTGCAAACAGGACACCTAGGGGAGAACCCATGGCGAACCCATCTACTTGCTTATACATGTGTCCATGCGGGCTCAAGAAGGGTGCCTCTTTAGTACAAGCTTGGAGTACTTTCCTTAGACTGTTTTCTGGTATGTCAAGAGCAGTCCTCCAATGGCAGGTGTCAATGCCTGGTCACACTTACAAAAAAAAGATAGACTGCTTGCCTTTTGTCTGTGGTAAGTTAGAGGGAGGAACACGTAAAACACAAAGTATGAACAATGAAACTTTAATATATTTACTTTAAACATAAATGAAAATATAGACAAATCTCGGGTAAATGACTGGTGCAATAAAATGACAAAGATAAATGCAAAAACACAATAGATTAAATATTATAATGGAGAAATGGTGCTGAGAATATTGGCTTTAGCTGAGACCTCCCTTAGTATATGAAAGCCAGAGAGCTTAGTATGCCAGAGAAAGATGTCAACTCTAAGAGCACAAAGAATATTCTGAAGTTGATGGCTGGTCAGGCTCAGATGTCGACTAATGTAGATGGCGCTGAGGTGCAGGGTGCAGGTGCGCGGTCAGCGAGTCACCAATCAGGAGCAGGCTGGCTGGGATGGGTAGTTTGCTGGTTGACGATGAGCCGGTGTGGAGAGTGTGTGGAGTAGGAGGATTATTGGGTACGTTTTGCCTCCTGGTCAAAACGTTTTGTGCTACCAATGACGTATCTTGAATGTAGCATCTTATACTTGTTAACTTGACGTAACTTTAAGTAGGGAAGAGCAGGCTCAATCTCTCTTGAAAGAGATTATCGTCACAACTCTCTCCCAAAGCCTGCGGTTCCTGGTGAAGTTACGTCTTCAGGAGGTCGAGTGGTAGGTGGAGCAGCCTCTGGAGAGGGTGTCTGCTATGATGTTGTCAGACCCCTTGATGTAGAGATCTCCTGGTTGAAATTCTGCAGATATCAAGCCCATCATAGAATCCGTCGATTGTTGAATTAGGCTCACTGCAGGAAGCGTAGGGAATTGTGGTCCGTGTAGATGGTGGTAGACCAAGCACTTTGCAGGTATGGTTCGAAGTGCTGCAAGTTCAGGACGATGAGTAGCGCCCTTTCGATCGTGCTGTAGTTCCTTGTAGCTGTAGTAGCTAACAGGTAGAATCTCCTCTCCTCGTTGTTGCATCAGGTCACCCCCGATGCCGGTACCACTGGCGTCGACATGGAGGATGAAAGGCTTTGTGATATCTTGCGAGGCGAGAATAGGATTAGAACATGGCGAAGGAGCTCTATTATAGACCTGTAAATTGAGATGAAGATCAGGTAGGATTTCCGATTTGGATAGCACCGACTCAGTGTTAGTGCTTTCGGGAGAAGCAGGGAAGGTTTCACTGTGGAGGTATGGACCTTTAAATGTAGAGACTGATGCCAACACAGTGGGGGGGAATACCTTGATACTGCTTCAGGAGGTTGACGTGGCACAGCTGGGTCTTCCACCGCCTATCTGGAGTCTCAAGAATGTAGTTGTTGTTTTTCCTGCACTCCTTAATGCGGTAGGGTCCTGAAAACTTGTTTTGCAATGGAGAATCTGGGATAGGAAAATATGCCAACACGAAGTCTCCTGGTTTAAATTTCCTTAATTTGCTGCTTTGGTCAAAATGAGTCTTCCTCCTCCCCTGTGCTTTCAATAGATTGTTATTAGCAAATTTACATACTCACTCTAGAATGTGTTTTAAGTTTTGAAGAAACTGGGGCACATTCTGAGGGTCACTGAAGGTGGCATTACGTAGAGAGTCCTTGAAAGTTTTGAGAGGAGTACGGCACTTACGTCCGTAGAGCATCTCATAAGGAGATACTCCTAAAGACTCATTGGGGAGACTTCTGAAAATCCACATAATGAGATCAAGTTGTTCATCCCAGTCCTTCAAGGTGTTATTGCAGAACTTTTTTAGGAGTGCTTTAATAGTCTGATAACTACGTTCAAAAGAACCCTGTGAAGCAGGATGATAGGGGCTGGGGAGTACCTGTGTGATGTTGAACTCCTCCAGTGTCTTCTTGAAGAGATAACTGGTGAAGTTGGTGCCACAGTCGCTTTGAACCTCTCTTGGAAATCCATACTGGGTGAAGATCTTCAATAGGTGTTTCACCACAGTAGCAGCCGTAATGTTCTTTACTGGAACTGCTATGGTGAATCTGGTGGTAGGACACATGATAGTTAATATATATGCGTTGCCAGAACTGGTCCGGGGTAAAGGACCAACACAGTCTATGATGAGTCTGTGGAAAGGTTCCGCAGGCACCTGAATAGGAGTCAATGGGGCCTGGGAAATAGAGATGTTCGGTTTACCTGCCATCTGACATGTATAAAACTGTTGTACGTACTTTTTAACGTCTTTTACCATACCTGGCCAGTAGTAGTCTTGTCTGATTCCGTGGTAGGTTTTGTTGAAATCATAGTGAGAAAGAGCTCCGTGGGCCAGGTGTAGAATATCGGGCCATATGCTGGTGGGAATCACTAGTTGTTCGACATTGGCCCAATCGTCATCCTCCTTCATCTTGCTGGGTCTGTATCTGCGGTAGAGCAACTCATTCTATAGGAAGAACCCAGGGATACTGTCAGGTTGAGTCTCAGCCTGGAAGAATAATGGTGTTAATGATTGATCCTCCCTCTGTAACTTACGGAACTCCAACTTGGTAAGATTTGGAGGTAGATTCTGAGGGTCCGTAGGGACAGCGGTAGCAGTAGAGTCAGCTGGTTGCGGTCGTGCAGCTCGTGCATGGGTGGTCACCAAAACCGGAGGAAAAACTTTATCACTTTCTTGAACCTCTGCTGGAGCATATTCAAAGATGGGATTATCCATTACAGAAGTACACACCTGGGGTTTGTCCGTGATGATCAGGTTGGACAGTTGCAGATCTTTTGCCAAGTCGTTGCCCAGGAGAAGTTGCACTCCAGACATGGGAAAAGGATTCTCCCTGATGGCGACTTGGACTTCACCGGTTACGAAGGGACAATCCAGGTGAACTCTGGCGAGTTGATATGGAGTGGTAGCATTAGACGTTTGGGCAGTTCTAATACTATAAGCATGTTGTGACAACCGCAATTGTAAGGACTTTCCTGTTTGTCCAAGGTACGTGCGGTTGTCACAACATGCTTATAGTATTAGAACTGCCCAAACGTCTAATGCATTGTATCTACATACGAGTTTATGCGATCACAATATTAATTGGAATGGGGCAAAAAGCATTACCAATTGTGGGGATTTCGTGGAACGGAATTTGATTGAGTCTGCTCTAATCAGGCAGTGTCCAAATCTTCTTAATGTTAGTACTGGAATGTACAAACTTGATCCATTTTTAAGTTATAATATTGCACAACAATTTAAGAAACAACTCTGATAGAGAGGCTTACAATGTCTCATTATATTTGTATATTCATATATTGTGTGTTCATGAGGCTTTTCTTTAATCTTTCATCCTTATTCTCTGACCGCTTAATCCTCTTTGACCATTCTAAGCTAAGCTTTAACTGTTTTTGGTTAATTACACCTGACCAACCCTTGGGATGGGTTGGTCAGGTGTCGGCCTATATATCTTCCCCCCTTCTCCCTTCTTCTCAGTTAGTCTGGTGTTGACAAAGGCTTTAACAAAGCCGAAACGTTCACCTCATTTCATATTTCTCTGTGGATTTTTCGCATAAAATGATCAGTGTTTTGTGATCGTCAATTGCATATATATATATATATATATATATATATATATATATATATATATATATATATATATATATATATATATAACTGAAAACTCACACCCCAGAAGTGACTCGAACCCATACTCCCAGGAGCAACGCAAATGGTATGTACAAGACGCCTTAATCCACTTGACCATCACGACCGGACATAATGAGGTGATAGCCGAAGCTATTTGAACCACCCCACCGCCGGCACTCGGATGGTAATCTTGGGCATAGCATTTTACCAAATCACCTCATTCTTTGGGGCACACGTGAGGAACATAAATGCGAACACGCCTGAATGGTCCCCAGGACAATATGCAACTGAAAACTCACACCCCAGAAGTGACTCGAACCCATACTCCCAGGAGCAACGCAACTGGTATGTACAAGACGCCTTAATCCACTTGACCATCACGACCGGACATAATGAGGTGATAGCCGAAGCTATTTGAACCACCCCACCGCCGGCACTCGGATGGTAATCTTGGGCATAGCATTTTACCAAATCACCTCATTCTTTGGGGCACACGTGAGGAACACAAATGCGAACACGCCTGAATGGTCCCCAGGAAAATATGCAACTGAAAACTCACACCCCAGAAGTGACTCGAACCCATACTCCCAGGAGCAACGCAACTGGTATGTACAAGACGCCTTAATCCACTTGACCATCACGACCGGACATAATGAGGTGATAGCCGAAGCTATTTGAACCACCCCACCGCCGGCACTCGGATGGTAATCTTGGGCATAGCATTTTACCAAATCACCTCATTCTTTGGGGCACACGAGAGGAACACAAATGCGAACACGCCTGAATGGTCCCCAGGACAATATGCAACTGAAAACTCACACCCCAGAAGTGACTCGAACCCATACTCCCAGGAGCAACGCAACTGGTATGTACAAGACGCCTTAATCCACTTGACCATCACGACCGGACATAATGAGGTGATAGCCGAAGCTATTTGAACCACCCCACCGCCGGCACTCGGATGGTAATCTTGGGCATAGCATTTTACCAAATCACCTCATTCTTTGGGGCACACGTGAGGAACACAAATGCGAACACGCCTGAATGGTCCCCAGGACAATATGCAACTGAAAACTCACACCCCAGAAGTGACTCGAACCCATACTCCCAGGAGCAACGCAACTGGTATGTACAAGACGCCTTAATCCACTTGACCATCACGACCGGACATAATGAGGTGATAGCCGAAGCTATTTGAACCACCCCACCGCCGGCACTCGGATGGTAATCTTGGGCATAGCATTTTACCAAATCACCTCATTCTTTGGGGCACACGTGAGGAACACAAATGCGAACACGCCTGAATGGTCCCCAGGACAATATGCAACTGAAAACTCACACCCCAGAAGTGACTCGAACCCATACTCCCAGGAGCAACGCAACTGGTATGTACAAGACGCCTTAATCCACTTGACCATCACGACCGGACATAATGAGGTGATAGCCGAAGCTATTTGAACCACCCCACCGCCGGCACTCGGATAGTAATCTTGGGCATAGCATTTTACCAAATCACCTCATTCTTTGGGGCACACGTGAGGAACACAAATGCGAACACGCCTGAATGGTCCCCAGGACAATATGCAACTGAAAACTCACACCACAGAAGTGACTCGAACCCATACTCCCAGGAGCAACGCAACTGGTATGTACAAGACGCCTTAATCCACTTGACCATCACGACCGGACATAATGAGGTGATAGCCGAAGCTATTTGAACCACCCCACCGCCGGCACTCGGATGGTAATCTTGGGCATAGCATTTTACCAAATCACCTCATTCTTTGGGGCACACGTGAGGAACACAAATGCGAACACGCCTGAATGGTCCCCAGGACAATATGCAACTGAAAACTCACACCCCAGAAGTGACTCGAACCCATACTCCCAGGAGCAACGCAACTGGTATGTACAAGACGCCTTAATCCACTTGACCATCACGACCGGACATAATGAGGTGATAGCCGAAGCTATTTGAACCACCCCACCGCCGGCACTCGGATGGTAATCTTGGGCATAGCATTTTACCAAATCACCTCATTCTTTGGGGCACACGTGAGGAACACAAATGCGAACACGCCTGAATGGTCCCCAGGACAATATGCAACTGAAAACTCACACCCCAGAAGTGACTCGAACCCATACTCCCAGGAGCAACGCAACTGGTATGTACAAGACGCCTTAATCCACTTGACCATCACGACCGGACATAATGAGGTGATAGCCGAAGCTATTTGAACCACCCCACCGCCGGCACTCGGATGGTAATCTTGGGCATAGCATTTTACCAAATCACCTCATTCTTTGGGGCACACGTGAGGAACACAAATGCGAACACGCCTGAATGGTCCCCAGGACAATATGCAACTGAAAACTCACACCCCAGAAGTGACTCGAGCCCATACTCCCAGGAGCAACGCAACTGGTATGTACAAGACGCCTTAATCCACTTGACCATCACGACCGGACATAATGAGGTGATAGCCGAAGCTATTTGAACCACCCCACCGCCGGCACTCGGATGGTAATCTTGGGCATAGCATTTTACCAAATCACCTCATTCTTTGGGGCACACGTGAGGAACACAAATGCGAACACGCCTGAATGGTCCCCAGGACAATATGCAACTGAAAACTCACACCCCAGAAGTGACTCGAACCCATACTCCCAGGAGCAACGCAACTGGTATGTACAAGACGCCTTAATCCACTTGACCATCACGACCGGACATAATGAGGTGATAGCCGAAGCTATTTGAACCACCCCACCGCCGGCACTCGGATGGTAATCTTGGGCATAGCATTTTACCAAATCACCTCATTCTTTGGGGCACACGTGAGGAACACAAATGCGAACACGCCTGAATGGTCCCCAGGACAATATGCAACTGAAAACTCACACCCCAGAAGTGACTCGAACCCATACTCCCAGGAGCAACGCAACTGGTATGTACAAGACGCCTTAATCCACTTGACCATCACGACCGGACATAATGAGGTGATAGCCGAAGCTATTTGAACCACCCCACCGCCGGCACTCGGATGGTAATCTTGGGCATAGCATTTTACCAAATCACCTCATTCTTTGGGGCACACGTGAGGAACACAAATGCGAACACGCCTGAATGGTCCCCAGGACAATATGCAACTGAAAACTCACACCCCAGAAGTGACTCGAACCCATACTCCCAGGAGCAACGCAACTGGTATGTACAAGACGCCTTAATCCACTTGACCATCACGACCGGACATAATGAGGTGATAGCCGAAGCTATTTGAACCACCCCACAGTCTTGTACATACCAGTTGCGTTGCTCCTGGGAGTATGGGTTCGAGTCACTTCTGGGGTGTGAGTTTTCAGTTGCATATTGTCCTGGGGACCATTCAGGCGTGTTCGCATTTGTGTTCCTCACGTGTGCCCCAAAGAATGAGGTGATTTGGTAAAATGCTATGCCCAAGATTACCATCCGAGTGCCGGCGGTGGGGTGGTTCAAATAGCTTCGGCTATCACCTCATTATGTCCGGTCGTGATGGTCAAGTGGATTAAGGCGTCTTGTACATACCAGTTGCGTTGCTCCTGGGAGTATGGGTTCGAGTCACTTCTGGGGTGTGAGTTTTCAGTTGCATATTGTCCTGGGGACCATTCAGGCGTGTTCGCATTTGTGTTCCTCACGTGTGCCCCAAAGAATGAGGTGATTTGGTAAAATGCTATGCCCAAGATTACCATCCGAGTGCCGGCGGTGGGGTGGTTCAAATAGCTTCGGCTATCACCTCATTATGTCCGGTCGTGATGGTCAAGTGGATTAAGGCGTCTTGTACATACCAGTTGCGTTGCTCCTGGGAGTATGGGTTCGAGTCACTTCTGGGGTGTGAGTTTTCAGTTGCATATTGTCCTGGGGACCATTCAGGCGTGTTCGCATTTGTGTTCCTCACGTGTGCCCCAAAGAATGAGGTGATTTGGTAAAATGCTATGCCCAAGATTACCATCCGAGTGCCGGCGGTGGGGTGGTTCAAATAGCTTCGGCTATCACCTCATTATGTCCGGTCGTGATGGTCAAGTGGATTAAGGCGTCTTGTACATACCAGTTGCGTTGCTCCTGGGAGTATGGGTTCGAGTCACTTCTGGGGTGTGAGTTTTCAGTTGCATATTGTCCTGGGGACCATTCAGGCGTGTTCGCATTTGTGTTCCTCACGTGTGCCCCAAAGAATGAGGTGATTTGGTAAAATGCTATGCCCAAGATTACCATCCGAGTGCCGACGGTGGGGTGGTTCAAATAGCTTCGGCTATCACCTCATTATGTCCGGTCGTGATGGTCAAGTGGATTAAGGCGTCTTGTACATACCAGTTGCGTTGCTCCTGGGAGTATGGGTTCGAGTCACTTCTGGGGTGTGAGTTTTCAGTTGCATATTGTCCTGGGGACCATTCAGGCGTGTTCGCATTTGTGTTCCTCACGTGTGCCCCAAAGAATGAGGTGATTTGGTAAAATGCTATGCCCAAGATTACCATCCGAGTGCCGGCGGTGGGGTGGTTCAAATAGCTTCGGCTATCACCTCATTATGTCCGGTCGTGATGGTCAAGTGGATTAAGGCGTCTTGTACATACCAGTTGCGTTGCTCCTGGGAGTATGGGTTCGAGTCACTTCTGGGGTGTGAGTTTTCAGTTGCATATTGTCCTGGGGACCATTCAGGCGTGTTCGCATTTGTGTTCCTCACGTGTGCCCCAAAGAATGAGGTGATTTGGTAAAATGCTATGCCCAAGATTACCATCCGAGTGCCGGCGGTGGGGTGGTTCAAATAGCTTCGGCTATCACCTCATTATGTCCGGTCGTGATGGTCAAGTGGATTAAGGCGTCTTGTACATACCAGTTGCGTTGCTCCTGGGAGTATGGGTTCGAGTCACTTCTGGGGTGTGAGTTTTCAGTTGCATATTGTCCTGGGGACCATTCAGGCGTGTTCGCATATATATATATATATATATATATATATATTACTGAAAACTCACACCCCAGAAGTGACTCGAACCCATACTCCCAGAAGCAACGCAACTGGTATGTACAAGACGCCATAATCCACTTGACCATCACGACCGGACATAATGAGGTGATAGCCTAAGCTATTTGAACCACCCCACCGCCGGCACTCGGATAGTAATCTTGGGCATAGCATTTTACCAAATCACCTCATTCTTTGGGGCACACGTGAGGAACACAAATGCGAACAAGCCTGAATGGTCCCTGTGGTGTTTGTGTGTTACTGAGGAAGTCTTGGTTGTAGGGTTGATGTAAAGTCATGACTTGGTTACTGACTTTAATACTTAATATGATTACATGACTAGTAGCTACCAAGCTTGGCTGGCGTCCTGTACGCTCTCTTGTTTACCTTTTTCTCTCTCTCTGGCGTCTCAGCCGCCGCACATAGAAAACGGATGGTACCATTTTCTGTGAACATGACATCCCTCCTTTTCTTTAAAAAGAATGAATACAGGATGTCTACCATGCTTGTAGCACAAAGCAAAGTTATTGACACAAAGTAAGTTATTACCATATCAAGAGATACTGCATACATTTAACATTAATTAAGCACACAAAGAATTTAAACAACTTAATCTTTTCCACAAAGGATTTCAATGTTAAAAATACATATGCAATGTTAAACATGAAAGAAACTGTAATACAAAGTTACAAAATATTGAATGAGAGATCTGCATTATTCAAACAATATTAAATTTAGTTTAGCACAATAAGTAAATACTTTTCATTACATAGGAACACAATTAATCATCAAATCGTGTAGGGCGTTTAACATGACGTTTAGGACGAGAGTCCTTAAATGCAATAACATCCCTTGATGAATTGTTTGTCGGGTTATAACTATTTTTTTCTTTTTCTTTTGCACGACTTTGCACTTCATCATTTTCTACACTAGTTGGAATCACTTTGAAATAGGCCATATTACGTGTTATACTATGATCTCTATTACTAGCTGTTACCATAGTTCCTTTTACACTAATCACTTTATATGGTTTTGTATCATACGGCATATCTAACTTTCCCTCTTTTTTCTTTTTAACGAGAACAGTGTCACCAACCTTTATGAACTGTTCCTTTGCACGTTGATCATGAGCCATTTTCATTTTGCCCTTGGCTAGTGCATCCTTCTGAGCGAGACGTTTATCCGTTACCTCGGCTGGCATGACGGGTAGTGCGATTCTCATAGGACGTCCAAATAAAAGTTCGCCAGGCGACTTGCCCAGTGTTCCATGTGGTGTTGCACGGTAGTTCCTGAGAAAAGCATACATAGCTTGTTTCCAGGATCGTCCTTCGGCATGAGCACAGCGTACCGCTTTCATGAGAGGTTGCATGAATCTCTCAACTTCTCCATTTGCTTGAGGATGTAGTGGCATCACACGGCGGTGTTTGAATCCAATATGCTCAGAAAAGTTGACGAAGTCTTGTCCATTGAATGGCGGTCCATTGTCTGTCTTGACAACTTCAGGAATGCCAAAGTTTGAAAAGATCTTGTCGAGTTTCGGGATGACGGCCTTTGCAGATGTGGAATTGATGATTTCTACTTCTGGATAACGTGAGTGATCATCAATGACTACCATCAAGTACTCTCCAGTTGGTAGTGGTCCGCAGAAGTCCATCGATACTTCCGTCCATGGTGCAGCAGGTAGTGGTGAAGGTTGTAGAGGTGTTGGTCTTGAAGTATCCACTGCAGCTTGGCAAGGGACACAGGCATCATGCATATCCTTTGCTTGACGATCAATGCCAGGAAACCACACCTTTTCTCGTAGCAGCTGTTTCGTCCTAACAAGACCTTGGTGTCCTTGATGTGCAAGCTTCAGAGCACGTTGCTGGAGAACAGCTGGAATCACGATACGAGTACCTCGCAGCACAGTGTCGCGTTGTTGCGTAACACTTAATTCTGTCTGGATGCGTTCAAGTGCTTTGAATGCATCTTGGTCAACTCCTGAGGGTGGGATGCGTGGAAACTTTTTCTTAGTCAATGCATCCACTGTTGCTTGCAGAGTTGGGTCCTCTAGGGTTGCAGTACGGATTTCATCAAGAGTAAGAGCCTTAGGGACTGCATCACAGGTTACAGAGTGTACATATTCCTCGGCAACTTGCTGATGCTTGGTGATGGTGAAACTGTTGGCAGGATGTCGACTGATGTAATCAGCGGGATTGCCTGCACCCGGCTTGTATTTCACCGTAAAGTTGTATGGTTGCAGACGAAGAGCCCATCTCTCAATGCGAGCTGGTGGTTTGGACTTTGGATTATTGAAGATGGTCTCCAACGGTTTGTGGTCAGTGACTATCGTGGTGAAGGGTGCACCAAGCAGATACACATTGAAGTGTTCACAGCCCCATACAAGAGCAAGAGCTTCCTTCTCTGTCTGACTGTATCGTTGCTCAACATCTGTGAGAGAACGGCTGGCGTAGGCAATTACTACTCGGGAATCTGGTTGACCAGGTTTGTGTTGGGCTAAAACAGCACCTAATCCAACAGGACTAGCATCCACTGTTAACTCAGTGTCCATTGATGGATCAAAATACGCAGCAGTCGCATTCTCTACTAGTGCATCTTTCACAGCATCAAATGCATTTTGCTCGATATCGCTCCAGTACCATGATGCATTTTTCTTCAGGAGCTCACGTAGAGGCTTCGTAATGGTAGCAAAATCTGGAATGAAGCGAGAACAGTAGTTTGCCATTCCCAGAAAACTATGTACTTCAGTGGACGTTGAAGGAGGTGCAGCGTTCTTGATATCTGCAACTTTCTTAGGATCTGGAGACAGACCTTTGTCACTAAGTACATGTCCAAAGAATTCAATTTTATGTTGATTGAACTCACACTTTGCTCGGCTTAACGTCAAATTCTTTTCTCGTAAGCGTTGCAATGTTGCACGAAGAGCTTTGTCGTGTTCAGCTTGGGTACGGCCATAAACAATGATGTCATCAGACATGTTGTCAGCATTAGGTATGTCTTGCAATACCTGGCTGATGATGTGCTGGAATACCTCGGTAGCACTGTTAATACCAAAACTCAGGCGCTTGTACCTATACAGACCTCGATGTGTCGTAAACGTTGTGATGAATCGACTCTCCTCATCAAGTTCAAGCTGATGATAGCCCTTGTTTAAAT
Organism: Procambarus clarkii; assembly: GCF_040958095.1. Lineage (NCBI taxonomy): Eukaryota > Metazoa > Arthropoda > Malacostraca > Decapoda > Cambaridae > Procambarus > Procambarus clarkii. Next base: position 4,032,388 of record NW_027189133.1, read on the forward strand.
CTAACTTGCTGAATACAGTTGCACCATTCAAGCGGTAGATCATATCATCTACAGTCGGTGTAGGATGGCGTTCACGCATTATTGCCTTGTTGGGAACACGCATGTCCACACAAATGCGTATCTCATCTGGATTCTTCGGCTTTGGTGGAGTGACAATTGGGCTTACCCATGGTGTTGGGCCTGTTACTGGTTCAATGATATCTAGCTCCATCAGCCTATCCAGTTCGGCATCGACTTTCTTGCGAGTATGGAATGGTTGTCGGCGATGTGGTTGGGCAACTGGAATTACATCTGGGTTGATATGCAGATGTACTTTGCTATCAGTATAACAACCTATGGATTTAAATCGATCAGAAAATTCAGCAACAATAGCATCAACATTGTTTGCAGATTCCACTGCTACAGCATTAGAAAGCTGAAGTAGCCCCAATTTGGTTGAAGTCTTGTAACTGAGTAAAGACTCCTTTGCATTCCTAACAACATGGAATGTAGTAATGAGCATTGCATTCTTTGACTTAATCTCTGCAGTGAAAGTTCCAATCACTGGCAAGGCTACCTTTGAAGCATAGGCAGTGGCTTTGCCATTATAGTTCTCAAGCTTTGGGAACTGTTTTTTAAATTTCTCATAGTGGCACTCAGCAATGGTGTCAATGTTTGATCCATTGATCAAATCAAGATCATTCCATTCTGTGATTGCTTGTACTCCATAAGTATAATCACATTCACTGTCACCTGAGACTGGTTGTAATGACATGTTGTCTTGTACATTATTAACATTCTGGATATGAGGTGCAATATTGTGTTTACCACCCCGACCCCTATGACCTGATCCTCGTACAGTGCTTTTATTCATTGACTGTGGTTTCTTTAGTGCGGAACGACACATAGCACCAAAATGACCTAGTTTTCCACACTCATAGCACTTCTTACCTTGAGCAGGACAAACATTATCTTGGTGTGGGTAGTCTCCTCCACAATTGTAACATTTATTGTTGACACCCTCTGATGTGGGTCGTTGTGACTGCTTGAGCCTTGTTCCTTGACCCCAGTTGTGACGTGGTTCTCGGCTAAATTTACGGATAGGTTTGCCATGATATCTTCTTTGATCACGGTGTCCTCCCTGAACCTTACGTACCTCATCACTGTTAGTAACAGTGGCAGAACCGTTGTTGGCACTGCACTCCATGACACGAGCATCACGTGCAGCATCTTCCATTCGACGAGCCATATCCAGTATCTTGGTAAGAGAACTTTCATCATCAACAAGTTCTAGAGCTCTTCGACGGAGACGTGTAGATGTGCATGTTTCAATTATTTGCTGTTTGATTTCTTTGTCAACATCAGCAAACTCACAATGGGCTGCTAAACCCTGCAGACGTGTGTGGTATTGATCCACAGTTTCATTAGAGAGTTGTTTTGCTCTCCTGAAATGCATAATTTCCATAGCAGTATTTTGCCTTGGTTTGAAATGCTCTGTTAGTTTGGCTTTGGCAGTGTCATAATCTTTGGCACCACCAGTGTCTTTCAGTGTGTCAAAGATGTCACAAACTCTATCACCTGCATAATGAAGTAGAAAGGCACGCTTTCTTTCAGCACTTTTGATGTCAGAAACTATCAACAAATTTTCAAACCTTTTAAGCCATTTGACCCACCTCTGTGACAGGTTTGTCTGGTCACAGTCAGGATCAAATGCAGGAAACTGAGGTATATTTGCCATTTTTACTGAATAAATGTAACTTATCACTTAAATGTTCCTCAGAATATTAAACACTTACTGCACTGTATATGTTAGTCAAGAATTCACTGTAATTACTTTAATTTTGCAAAGCACACAAGCATTTTAATGCAAAAGTTCACAACAGTGCACACTATAGCAGCAACTGACTTCTTACCTAGCCCTTGTGTACATGTGTTGTTCCTACTCACAGCAGCAGCACAGCAGTTGGCACAGCAGTTGGTACAGCAGCAGTTGGTACAGCAGCAGTTGGTACAGCAGTTGGTACAGCAGTTGGTGCAGCAGTTGGTACAGCAGTCAGTTCAGTGTGATGAATTTTGTAGCACGAAGCGTCGTTTCGTAACCAAAACATCAGGTTTTGTACACATCAATGCGTCGTTTCGTACACAACGTCGGCAGATTCCTCAGTACACAGTTCCTTCAGCACAGCTTGGGTAGCACACAGCTTGGGTAGCACACAGCATTGGTTAGCACACAGCATCGTTTAGCACACAGCATTGGTTAGCACACAGCATCGGTTAGCATACAGCATCGGGTATGGCGCTCACAGCTTCTCTTCCTCCTCTAGGCAGCATGCTTCTCCCTTGTGTTTGAAACTGAACAAATACCTGCGTTCACAGTTCATCCTCGTCGCCAATGTGGTGTTTGTGTGTTATTGAGGAAGTCTTGGTTGTAGGGTTGATGTAAAGTCATGACTTGGTTACTGACTTTAATACTTAATATGATTACATGACTAGTAGCTACCAAGCTTGGCGGGCGTCCTGTACGCTCTCTTGTTTACCTCCAATCTCTCTCTGGCGTCTCAGCCGCCGCACATAGAAAACGGATGGTACCATTTTCTGTGAACATGACAGTCCCCAGGACAATATGCAACTGAAAACTCACACCCCAGAAGTGACTCGAACCCATACTCCCAGAAGCAGTGCAACTGGTATGTACAAGACGCCTTAATCCACTTGACCATCACGACCGGACATAATGAGGTGATAGCCTAAGCTATTTGAACCACCCCACCGCCGGCACTCGGATAGTAATCTTGAGCATAGCATTTTACCAAATCACCTCATTCTTTGGGGCACACGTGAGGAACACAAATGCGAACAAGCCTGAAAGGTCCCGAGGACAATATGCAACTGAAAACTCACACCCCAGAAGTGACTCGAACCCATACTCCCAGAAGCAACGCAACTGGTATGTACAAGACGCCTTAATCCACTTGACCATCACGACCGGACATAATGAGGTGATAGCCTAAGCTATTTGAACCACCCCAGCGCCGGCACTCGGATAGTAATCTTGGGCATAGCATTTTACCAAATCACCTCATTCTTTGGGGCACACGTGAGGAACACAAATGCGAACAAGCCTGAATGGTCCCCAGAACAATATGCAACTGAAAACTCACACCCCAGAAGTGACTCGAACCCATACTCCCAGAAGCATCGCAACTGGTATGTACAAGACGCCTTAATCCACTTGACCATCACGACCGGACATAATGAGGTGATAGCCTAAGCTATTTGAACCACCCCACCGCCGGCACTCGGATAGTAATCTTGGGCATAGCATTTTACCAAATCACCTCATTCTTTGGGGCACTCGTGAGGAACACAAATGCGAACAAGCCTGAATGGTCCCCAGGACAATATGCAACTGAAAACTCACACCCCAGAAGTGACTCGAACCCATACTCCCAGAAGCATCGCAACTGGTATGTACAAGACGCCTTAATCCACTTGACCATCACGACCGGACATAATGAGGTGATAGCCTAAGCTATTTGAACCACCCCACCGCCGGCACTCGGATAGTAATCTTGGGCATAGCATTTTACCAAATCACCTCATTCTTTGGGGCACACGTGAGGAACACAAATGCGAACAAGCCTGAATGGTCCCCAGGACAATATGCAACGGAAAACTCACACCCCAGAAGTGACTCGAACCCATACTCCCAGAAGCAACGCAACTGGTATGTACAAGGCGCCTTAATCCACTTAACCATCACGACCGGACATAATGAGGTGATAGCCTAAGCTATTTGAACCACCCCACCGCCGGCACTCGGATAGTAATCTTGAGCATAGCATTTTACCAAATCACCTCATTATTTGGGGCACACGTGAGGAACACAAATGCGAACAAGCCTGAATGGTCCCCAGGACAATATGCAACTGAAAACTCACACCCCAGAAGTGACTCGAACCCATACTCCCAGAAGCAACGCAACTGGTATGTACAAGACGCCTTAATCCACTTGACCATCACAACCGGACATAATGAGGTGATAGCCTAAGCTATTTGAACCACCCCACCGCCGGCACTCGGATAGTAATCTTGAGCATAGCATTTTACCAAATCACCTCATTCTTTGGGGCACACGTGAGGAACACAAATGCGAACAAGCCTGAATGGTCCCCAGGACAATATGCAACTGAAAACTCACACCCCAGAAGTGACTCGAACCCATACTCCCAGAAGCAACGCAACTGGTATGTACAAGACGCCTTAATCCACTTGACCATCACGACCGGACATAATGAGGTGATAGCCTAAGCTATTTGAACCACCCCACCGCCGGCACTCGGATAGTAATCTTGGGCATAGCATTTTACCAAATCACCTCAATCTTTGGGGCACACGTGAGGAACACAAATGCGAACAAGCCTGAATGGTCCCCAGGACAATATGCAACTGAAAACTCACACCCCAGAAGTGACTCGAACCCATACTCCCAGAAGCAGTGCAACTGGTATGTACAAGACGCCTTAATCCACTTGACCATCACGACCGGACATAATGAGGTGATAGCCTAAGCTATTTGAACCACCCCACCGCCGGCACTCGGATAGTAATCTTGGGCATAGCATTTTACCAAATCACCTCATTCTTTGGGGCACACGTGAGGAACACAAATGCGAACTGAAGTGCCCCCCCCACCTCCCTTCTTGAGAGGGGTGTGAGTCCCCCATTTAAATCTGCCCAGCTGATGGAGTTGTCAGAGGTCGTGAGAGGAGAGCTGCCGACGATCTCCAGAGCATTTATTTATATGTCTATTCATGTACCATTTCTATATGGGTGTTCATGTAGCTTTTCGTTAGTATATGTCATATAATTTTACTGACGTGTTTGAGTTCGCCTCCATATATCTCTACGAGCATACACGAGTGATATTATAGTCCCCACAGATGAACAGTAAGATTTTATATGAAAATATTCTAGTGGCTGGCAAAGTGAGAGCAACACAGATATTTATGGAACGTACCCTAGGCTGGCAATCCTGATTTAACACTGTGAGAGTAGCAACACTTATGCTGTCAAGCAACAGAGTTCAACCACTAAACTCCACTGCTGGGGGGCAGAGATATAAACCCAGCTGGCGACCTTGTGATAGTGGAGAAATGCAGGTGTGAAAGAGAAACCTGCGACCCTTTTGTTACAGCTGGCAAGACTCAGAGGAAGTGCTGTTGAAGGTAAGTCTGAGTCTTCCTTCACTCCTCCATGGAACAAGGCTGGAATTGCTGGTAGCAGTTCCCCCGTGGTTGACTGAAGGGCTTTCAGGGCGATCAGTAGCACCCAGGTGGTGGAGCAAAGACCTGCGGTGGTGGGCTTGACATGGTCCTCATCTTTGAGACCAACAGACTCTGGCGAGTCGCGTGAGTCAGACCGGGCTGACCTTTACCCTGAGCCACTAGCAGCACCCTTGGCCACAGCCCACCCCCTGTGTTGCACCATCCATCTATTTATCCATCCATTCTTCTGCCCTCTACTCTGTCCATCTATTTATATACATCTATCCATCTTTCTATCCATCCATCTGTGCAGCCATATGTCCAGTCATCTATCCATCCATATGTGCAGCCAGCTATCCATCTAGCTTTCTATCCAATAATCTCTTCATCTCGCTCTCTATCCATTATTCTCTTCATCTCGCTTTCTATCCATTTAACCATTACTCTATCCATCTATCTAATCGTCTGTCCATCTAGCTTTATTTGCTTCTATCTATCCATGCACCTAATAATCTTTTTATACATTAATCCATCCAACTATCTTTTCATCTATCTAGCCATCTATCTATTTGTCTATCCATCATTCTACCTATTCATCCATTTATCCATGTATGTACTTATCTGTCTATTCATGTTTCCAGCCATCTATCCGTCCATTTATCGATTGTCTGCCACTGTCTCTATATATGTCTTTGTCTCTTGCTCTCTGTGTCTATCTGCCTATCTGTCTGTCTCTCTCTCTGATGAAAAATATAATTGTCTATGTGTTGGGTGTCAACAGTGAGAGGATGTTACGACCTTGGGTCCAGTACTGCACTTTGGCAGATGGATCAGTGTCGTATGGCATTTGTTTACATACAGATGATGTAGGGACTCTTCACTTATGTATGTATTTTAGTGTGATTGATCCTGAATGTGTAGGATTATACGTTGGATTAGTGTTACTTAAATTATAAATTTTAGATAGGTTTGGTTTATTTGGAAGGAATGTTAATTGTATGGTAAGTTTATACACAAGATTGTTCCTCAAATTGCAAATAGTGGGTGATTGCGTCCATGCCAGACTTAAGAGAATTTTGATGCTCCTAGCATTGTAGTTACACTGTGAGAGTGCTTAGTGTATCGTATTGTTAAGCTAGGATGCTATATTTATACTTAGAATTGCATGGTGGCAATTAAATATTGTATTAGAGAATAAGTAAATGGTTACTGTATGATCAGCTGACCAAGTCAGGCTACTGGCTGCGTGGAAATGTGGCCTCCTTTACAGCAACCTTGGGGGCGGGTTAGACGTCTTGGCTTGGCGTCCCCTCCTACTATCCTACTCTACCTCTTAAGTTTGTAACTAAGATAAGTATCATTACCACATGCCACCCTTCTGTTCTAAGTGTATTCTTGTCTGTTTATCCTGGTCATATCCTGGAGTTCCATGTAATTAGATCCAGGTACTTACCAGTGAACCACGTGTCTGCTGTAATTATAGTCATTTAGGTTAAGTTAAATTGTCCCTTAGGGACTCGTAGTCTTTACACTAGTTTGCTGTACGGGAATCTTGTCTCCTGCCAATGAGGAGTCAGGGAGGGAACGTAAGCTCGAGGTGATAAAGTACTTAATTCTACCCACCTCTAGACTCCGCTCCAATATAGAAGCATCAAGAAATATGGACCAATAGGCTTTCTACAAACACTTCTATTCAATACCCATTGTTTCGTGTTCTGTCTTGTGTTGATGAAATTAATACCCTATTAATACCACCTCTTGTTCTGTCTTGTGTTGATGAAATTAATACTCTATTAATGCCACCTCTTGTTCTGTCTTGTGTTAATGCCACATCACCCCTTCCACCTCACTCAAATGTAGATATAAAATCGGAGATGCGTAAGTTCTATTTAGTTGTGTATTTGTGAACTAAAGTCTTTGAAAATGTAATAAGTTTTACGAAACGCGCTCGTGTCGCGTCAGACTAGAAATAAAAATGAATTTTGGAGAATTGATTTTTTATTTACCTCCAACAGTGAAGAGAAATGTACGAAAGATTGAGAAAATTCGTGTTAGAATTATTAATCTTACTTTTTCGGTCATATTTAATAATATATATATATATATATATATATATATATATGTGTATATATATATATATATATATATATATATATATATATATATATATATATATACTTTCGTATATTAAATACATCTTCAGAAGGTATGTATTTAATATACGATCTTCACCTTCTGAAGATGTATTTAATATACGAAAGTACTTAAGGAAATTTCCTGTTTCATTTTTCCTCCGTGGTCTGACATTGTCATTCTTAATCACGTGTTTATTTTCGTGATATACACACACACACATATATATATATATATATATATATATATATATATATATATATATATATATATATATATATATATATATATATATATATATATATATATATATATATATATATATATTAGTATATTTTGGTAGCAGTCTTTCCTGTAGACATATATTATTAAATATGACCGAAAAAGTAAGATTAATAATTCTAACACGAATTTTCTCCATCTTTCGTACATTTCTTTTCACTGTTGGAGGTAATTCAAAAATCAATTCTCCAAAATTCATTTTTATTTCTGTTATTGCCTCGATTCTTTCCTCCTTCCGAGGCAATTACAGAAGCACCATTCTGTCCCCCGAGCTCAAAGCGGCAGCCAAAAGCCTTCGTGAGAACAAGGAGATAGTTGTCAGAAGAGGTGACAAGTCGCCAATATACGTCATTCTTAAAAAAGACGAATATCTGGCGAAAATGAACCTCATACTCTCTGACCAAACTAAATTCCAAAGGGTAACGAAGGACACTACAGCCGAATTGAAAGCAAAAGTCAACAGACTAATCGAAACTGTGAACGCCAAGAAATCAGGACTCCACCTGCCAAAGATTATTGGGGAATATAAACCTGGATATGCGTATGGAAATGTCAAGACACACAAGCCTGGAAGCCCACTTCGGCCAATCATTAGCCAGATACCCACACCCACGTACAGACTAGCGAAGCGACTCAACGGCCTGCTGACTCCTTATGTCCCTTGCGCCTTCAGCCTGAAGTCGCCAAAGGAATTTGTTGACTTACTGCGGGGCACACGGGCCACAGGAATAAGAGCCTCGTTGGACGTAGAATCGCTGTTCACTAACGTACCAGTGGACGAGACAATCAGGATGATAGCCGACAGAGTGTATCGTGATCCAGCCTGTACTCCTCTTGACATGCCAGAAAATATCCTAAGGAAACTACTCCAAGCCTGTACTAAAGAGGCACCCTTCTTGAGCCCGGATGGGCACATGTATAAGCAAGTAGATGGGGTCGCCATGGGTTCTCCCCTAGGTGTCCTGTTTGCAAATTTCTACATGGGTACCATCGAGCAAAAAGTCATAGTCGACATGAACATGAAACCGGCCATATACTGCAGGTATGTTGACGACATTTTTACACAGGTACCTGATGTCAGACATCTGCAGGAGTTGAAGGAGGCATTTGAGCGGAGTTCCGTGCTGCGTTTCACTTACAAGATGGAAAAGGATGGGAAGCTGCCCTTTCTAGATGTAACAGTCATGGAAAAGAGCGGAGGTTTCCACACTGCAGTCTACACTAAGGAAACGAACATAGGAATGTTCCTAAATGCCAAAAGCGACTGCCCAGATAGGTACAAAGGAGTGTTGTTAACGCATATGTCGACCGTGCTCTCAGCCACAGCTCAGAATGGAAGCAAGTCGACGAAGAACTCTGTAGGGTAAGGCAGGTCCTAGTCAACAACGGCTTCTCCAATGGTTTCGTCGAAGACATCATAAGAAGGAAAGTGAAACGCCATGCAACCTCTGAAGAGACAACCAACACAACACCTATACCCCCTATTTGACTAGTTTACAGGAACTTCTTTTCCACAGCTCATAAAACGGAGGAAAGGGTCCTGAAAGATATTGTTAATAGAAACGTTATCCCTACAGACAAAAATCAGAGGATACAACTGACGATTTACTATAAAACCAGAAAAACGGCCAGCCTACTCATGAGAAACTCTCCAGACACAAAACAGAACGCTTTAAAAGAGACTAACGTCGTCTATGCCTTCAAATGCCCTCTTGGGGACTGTAAGCTCCAAAAAACCCAGTATATAGGCAAGAAAACAACATCTCTTTCTAGGCGTTTAACGATGCATAAGCAACAGGGCTCCATTAAGGAACATATAATCTCTTCCCACAACCAAACCATCGCCAGAGAAATCCTAGTAAACAACACAGAAATCATCGATAGATACAGCGATAGCAGGCGGCTTGACGTTTGCGAGGCACTACACATTAAAAAGTCAACACCAGCAATCAACAGCCAGTTAATGCACAACTATATTCTACCCACCTCAAGACTCCGCTCCAATATAGAAGCATCAAGAAATATGGACCAATAGGCTTTCTACAATCACTTCCATTCAATACCCATTGTTTCGTGTTCTGTCTTGTGTTGATGAAATTAATACCCTATTAATGCCACCTCACCCCATCCACCTCACTCAAATGTAGATATAAACAAATCGGAGATGTGTAAGTTCTATTCAGTTGTGTATGTGTAAACTAAAGTCTTTGAAAATGTAATAAGTTTTACGAAGCGCACTCAAGTGTCGCGTCAGACTAGAAATAAAAATGAATTTTGGAGAATTGATTTTTGAATTACCACCAACAGTGAAAAGAAATGTATGAAAGATAAATGTATATATATATATATATATATATATATATATATATATATATATATATATATATATATATATATATATTTATATATATATATATATATATATATATATATATATATTTATATATATACATATATATATATATATATATATATATATATATATATATATATATATATATATATATATTTATATATATATTTATATATATATTTATATATATATATATATATATATATATATATATATATATATATATATATATATATATATATATATATATATATATATATATATATATATATATATATAATGTTTCATTGAATATGACCGCATATTCTGTATTTATTATTTTCTGGTTTAGGGCTTCTATCCCTCTAACTATTTTCTTAGCATCAGGGCTTAATTGGAATAGGAGTTCTCCAAAACTCATTTTCGTACTTTTTAGGTGAAGAAAAGAAGTGATTTACTATAGAGTGTATTACACTTATTTGTATAATTTGCACGACGTTTCGAACCTCCATGGTTCATTCTCAAGTGAACAGATCTTTCAATACTAGTTGATTTTATACCCGCATTAGGTCAGGTGATAATACAATGAAGGTGAAAAACATGGGGAGATACATAAGGGATAAACATAGGGGCTGCAGAAGGCTTATTGGCCCATACGAGGCATCTCCTATCTAAACACAAAGATTAATCCAGTGTAATTGGCCTGTTATGTTTGGACATTGTCTTCTGTGTTGGCATCGATATGTTCTTGTCTTGTCCTTACTCTCATGGTGGGTAGAGTAAATAGTTCCGTGATTTGGGTGTTCATGGTAGGTCGCTCTATTCTTATGTGAATTGCCTCAAGAATTTGTAATCTTCTTGAATCTTGGGTTTTGTCTATTATGCAAGTATTCTTGTTCAACATTTCTCTTGTTAGAGTAATGTCATGGGCTTGTCTCATGTGATTCCTAGGGGCACCAGATTGAAGATGGCATGTCAAACGCCTCGTCAGCTTGGTCGACGTCATACCTATGTACTTACATTGAAGGTTACATCCTTCGTGGGGGCAAGTGTACATGTATACAACGCTTGACTGCTGTAGAGGGTTCTCCGTCGGCTTCGGGCTGTTTTTGATAAGGAGTTCGGAAGTCTTCTTGGTTTTGTAGAATATTATCAGGTTTATGTTTTGGTTAGGAGTAGTGCTTTTTACTCCTTTACGGATTATTTCTTTCATTATTCTTTCCTCTTTTATATGTTTACTGTGCATGGTTGATTTGTAATATAATTTTATTGGGGGTGTTGTGGTTTCTATTCTAGGTTCTGAATTATACCAACGGTCCAAGTGTCTTCTTATAGCAGCGTTTATTTCCGCGTTGCTATATCCGTTGTTCACCAATACCTGAGTTACTCTTTCAAACTCTCTACTCACGTTGCTCCATTCAGAGCAGTGGGTAAGCGCTCGACGAATATAAGCATTGAGAACACTGGCTTTGTATCTTTGGGGGCACTCACTTCTACCGTTCAGGCATAATCCTATGTTGGTGGGCTTGGTATATACGTTGGTGCTTAAAGAGGTTCCTGTTTTTGTTATTAGTACATCCAAGAATGGCAGACTGTTATTTTCACTATTTTCATGTGTAAATCGGAGTACTGACTCTCTCTCTAGGTGTCTTTTTAGGTCAATTAGTTCATCTGAGTCTTTTACTATTACGAATATGTCATCTACATAACGGCAGTATACAGTTGGTTTTTGTCTGCTACTGAAGACCCTATCTTCGATGGTTCCTTCATTTTTATTTCTAGTCTGACGCGACACTTGAGTGCGCTTCGTAAAACTTATTACATTTTCAAAGACTTTAGTTTACACATACACAACTGAATAGAACTTACACATCTCCGATTTGTTTATATCTACATTTGAGTGAGGTGGATGGGGTGAGGTGGCATTAATAGGGTATTAATTTCATCAACACAAGACAGAACACGAAACAATGGGTATTGAATGGAAGTGATTGTAGAAAGCCTATTGGTCCATATTTCTTGATGCTTCAATATTGGAGCGGAGTCTTGAGGTGGGTAGAATATAGTTGTGCATTAACTGGCTGTTGATTGCTGGTGTTGACTTTTTAATGTGTAGTGCCTCGCAAACGTCAAGCCGCCTGCTATAACTGTATCTATCGATGATTTCTGTGTTGTTTACTAGGATTTCTCTGGCGATGGTTTGGTTGTGGGAAGAGATTATATGTTCCTTAATGGAGCCCTGTTGCTTATGCATCGTTAAACGCCTAGAAAGAGATGTTGTTTTCTTGCCTATATACTGGGTCTTTTGGAGCTTACAGTCCCCAAGAGGGCATTTGAAGGCATAGACGACGTTAGTCTCTTTTAAAGCGTTCTGTTTTGTGTCTGGAGAGTTTCTCATGAGTAGGCTGGCCGTTTTTCTGGTTTTATAGTAAATCGTCAGTTGTATCCTCTGATTTTTGTCTGTAGGGATAACGTTTCTATTAACAATATCTTTCAGGACCCTTTCCTCCGTTTTATGAGCTGTGGAAAAGAAGTTCCTGTAAACTAGTCAAATAGGGGGTATAGGTGTTGTGTTGGTTGTCTCTTCAGAGGTTGCATGGCGTTTCACTTTCCTTCTTATGATGTCTTCGACGAAACCATTGGAGAAGCCGTTGTTGACTAGGACCTGCCTTACCCTACAGAGTTCTTCGTCGACTTGCTTCCATTCTGAGCTGTGGCTGAGAGCACGGTCGACATATGCGTTAACAACACTCCTTTGTACCTATCTGGGCAGTCGCTTTTGGCATTTAGGAACATTCCTATGTTCGTTTCCTTAGTGTAGACTGCAGTGTGGAAACCTCCGCTCTTTTCCATGACTGTTACATCTAGAAAGGGCAGCTTCCCATCCTTTTCCATCTTGTAAGTGAAACGCAGCACGGAACTCCGCTCAAATGCCTCCTTCAACTCCTGCAGATGTCTGACATCAGGTACCTGTGTAAAAATGTCGTCAACATACCTGCAGTATATGGCCGGTTTCATGTTCATGTCGACTATGACTTTTTGCTCGATGGTACCCATGTAGAAGTTTGCAAACAGGACACCTAGGGGAGAACCCATGGCGACCCCATCTACTTGCTTATACATGTGCCCATCCGGGCTCAAGAAGGGTGCCTCTTTAGTACAGGCTTGGAGTAGTTTCCTTAGGATATTTTCTGGCATGTCAAGAGGAGTACAGGCTGGATCACGATACACTCTGTCGGCTATCATCCTGATTGTCTCGTCCACTGGTACGTTAGTGAACAGCGATTCTACGTCCAACGAGGCTCTTATTCCTGTGGCCCGTGTGCCCCGCAGTAAGTCAACAAATTCCTTTGGCGACTTCAGGCTGAAGGCGCAAGGGACATAAGGAGTCAGCAGGCCGTTGAGTCGCTTCGCTAGTCTGTACGTGGGTGTGGGTATCTGGCTAATGATTGGCCGAAGTGGGCTTCCAGGCTTGTGTGTCTTGACATTTCCATACGCATATCCAGGTTTATATTCCCCAATAATCTTTGGCAGGTGGAGTCCTGATTTCTTGGCGTTCACAGTTTCGATTAGTCTGTTGACTTTTGCTTTCAATTCGGCTGTAGTGTCCTTCGTTACCCTTTGGAATTTAGTTTGGTCAGAGAGTATGAGGTTCATTTTCGCCAGATATTCGTCTTTTTTAAGAATGACGTATATTGGCGACTTGTCACCTCTTCTGACAACTATCTCCTTGTTCTCACGAAGGCTTTTGGCTGCCGCTTTGAGCTCGGGGGACAGAATGGTGCTTCTGTAATTGCCTCGGAAGGAGGAAAGAATCGAGGCAATAACAGAAATAAAAATGAATTTTGGAGAATTGATTTTTGAATTACCTCCAACAGTGAAAAGAAATGTACGAAAGATGGAGAAAATTCGTGTTAGAATTATTAATCTTACTTTTTCGGTCATATTTAATAATATATGTCTACAGGAAAGACTGCTACCAAAATATACTAATATATATATATATATATATATATATATATATATATATATATATATATATATATATATATATATATATATATATATATATATATATATATATATATGTGTGTGTGTGTGTATATCACGAAAATAAACACGTGATTAAGAATGACAATGTCAGACCACGGAGGAAAAATGAAACAGGAAATTTCCTTAAGTACTTTCGTATATTAAATACATCTTCAGAAGGTGAAGATCGTATATTAAATACATACCTTCTGAAGATGTATTTAATATACGAAAGTATATATATATATATATATATATATATATATATATATATATATTATTAAATATGACCGAAAAAGTAAGATTAATAATTCTAACACGAATTTTCTCAATCTTTCGTACATTTCTCTTCACTGTTGGAGGTAAATCAAAAATCAATTCTCCAAAATTCATTTTTATTTCTAGTCTGACGCGACACGAGCGCGTTTCGTAAAACTTATTACATTTTCAAAGACTTTAGTTCACAAATACACAACTAAATAGAACTTACGCATCTCCGATTTTATATCTACATTTGAGTGAGGTGGAAGGGGTGATGTGGCATTAACACAAGACAGAACAAGAGGTGGCATTAATAGGGTATTAATTTCATCAACACAAGACAGAACAAGAGGTGGTATTAATAGGGTATTAATTTCATCAACACAAGACAGAACACGAAACAATGGGTATTGAATAGAAGTGTTTGTAGAAAGCCTATTGGTCCATATTTCTTGATGCTTCTATATTGGAGCGGAGTCTAGAGGTGGGTAGAATTAAGTACTTTATCACCTCGAGCTTACGTTCCCTCCCTGACTCCTCATTGGCAGGAGACAAGATTCCCGTACAGCAAACTAGTGTAAAGACTACGAGTCCCTAAGGGACAATTTAACTTAACCTAAATGACTATAATTACAGCAGACACGTGGTTCACTGGTAAGTACCTGGATCTAATTACATGGAACTCCAGGATATGACCAGGATAAACAGATAAGAATACACTTAGAACAGAAGGGTGGCATGTGGTAATGATACTTATCTTAGTTACAAACTTAAGAGGTAGAGTAGGATAGTAGGAGGGGACGCCAAGCCAAGACGTCTAACCCGCCCCCAAGGTTGCTGTAAAGGAGGCCACATTTCCACGCAGCCAGTAGCCTGACTTGGTCAGCTGATCATACAGTAACCATTTACTTATTCTCTAATACAATATTTAATTGCCACCATGCAATTCTAAGTATAAATATAGCATCCTAGCTTAACAATACGATACACTAAGCACTCTCACAGTGTAACTACAATGCTAGGAGCATCAAAATTCTCTTAAGTCTGGCATGGACGCAATCACCCACTATTTGCAATTTGAGGAACAATCTTGTGTATAAACTTACCATACAATTAACATTCCTTCCAAATAAACCAAACCTATCTAAAATTTATAATTTAAGTAACACTAATCCAACGTATAATCCTACACATTCAGGATCAATCACACTAAAATACATACATAAGTGAAGAGTCCCTACATCATCTGTATGTAAACAAATGCCATACGACACTGATCCATCTGCCAAAGTGCAGTACTGGACCCAAGGTCGTAACATCCTCTCACTGTTGACACCCAACACATAGACAATTATATTTTTCATCAGAGAGAGAGACAGACAGATAGGCAGATAGACACAGAGAGCAAGAGACAAAGACATATATAGAGACAGTGGCAGACAATCGATAAATGGACGGATAGATGGCTGGAAACATGAATAGACAGATAAGTACATACATGGATAAATGGATGAATAGGTAGAATGATGGATAGACAAATAGATAGATGGCTAGATAGATGAAAAGATAGTTGGATGGATTAATGTATAAAAAGATGATTAGGTGCATGGATAGATAGAAGCAAATAAAGCTAGATGGACAGACGATTAGATAGATGGATAGAGTAATGGTTAAATGGATAGAAAGCGAGATGAAGAGAATAATGGATAGAGAGCGAGATGAAGAGATTATTGGATAGAAAGCTAGATGGATAGCTGGCTGCACATATGGATGGATAGATGACTGGACATATGGCTGCACAGATGGATGGATAGAAAGATGGATAGATGTATATAAATAGATGGACAGAGTAGAGGGCAGAAGAATGGATGGATAAATAGATGGATGGTGCAACACAGGGGGTGGGCTGTGGCCAAGGGTGCTGCTAGTGGCTCAGGGTAAAGGTCAGCCCGGTCTGACTCACGCGACTCGCCAGAGTCTGTTGGTCTCAAAGATGAGGACCATGTCAAGCCCACCACCGCAGGTCTTTGCTCCTCCACCTGGGTGCTACTGATCGCCCTGGAAGCCCTTCAGTCAACCACGGGGGAACTGCTACCAGCAATTCCAGCCTTGTTCCATGGAGGAGTGAAGGAAGACTCAGACTTACCTTCAACAGCACTTCCTCTGAGTCTTGCCAGCTGTAACAAAAGGGTCGCAGGTTTCTCTTTCACACCTGCATTTCTCAACTATCACAAGGTCGCCAGCTGGGTTTATATCTCTGCCCCCCAGCAGTGGAGTTTAGTGGTTGAACTCTGTTGCTTGACAGCATAAGTGTTGCTACTCTCACAGTGTTAAATCAGGATTGCCAGCCTAGGGTACGTTCCATAAATATCTGTGTTGCTCTCACTTTGCCAGCCACTAGAATATTTTCATATAAAATCTTACTGTTCATCTGTGGGGACTATAATATCACTCGTGTATGCTCGTAGAGATATATGGAGGCGAACTCAAACACGTCAGTAAAATTATATGACATATACTAACGAAAAGCTACATGAACACCCATATAGAAATGGTACATGAATAGACATATAAATAAATGCTCTGGAGATCGTCGGCAGCTCTCCTCTCACGACCTCTGACAACTCCATCAGCTGGGCAGATTTAAATGGGGGACTCACACCCCTCTCAAGAAGGGAGGGGGGGGGGGCACTTCTTCAATGTCGGCTGCCGCCTCACCAACTGTCACGTCGTCCACACACTGTCGTCTCCAAATTGTAGAGTGCTGGCTGCCCTACAGCCTATCCTAATACTAACATAATAATATATATGTTAATGTCATCTATATATATTTCTGGCCTAACTAGCCTAATCAGCAAGGTGTAATGGAAGAGAAATATGATCTACCTTAATCCCTTCTGTCCAAGACGCCTGTATTGCAATGGTGTGATGTTCCTAAAGGTCCCGGGTCGCTCCTCGGCGATCCAGTAGCGTGTTGCAAGGCCTCAGGTGTCGTGAAGTAGTTGCATCGTATCCGTGCCACTCCCTAGAGTTCAGGTATACCAATACTGGTCCAACCAGTAGTCACTGAGCCAGTCGCTGTATACACAAGTTCCTTCAACAAGACATTTTCTCCTGGAACTGGAAACGGTGTCTTCCCTCCAACGTCTCAGAAGATGTAACCCAGTCACTGCAGCACTTCTCGTCGCACCAAGCCAGACTCGCGGGTGCGAGGCAGGCGTTCCCGAGTCGTCGCCGACCGATATCCTCAAGTTCGATATCCTTGGTTCTTCTTTGCCCACTAAACATGGCTTCTTCGTGCTCCCCAAGGAATACAGAGTCTTCAGGGATAATGGTAGACTGCGATGGCTGCTTATAATCCACTGAGCGAGGCTCCCAGAGCTTCCAACCTCAGCGCTCTTCAACGCACGTCCAC
Source organism: Procambarus clarkii (assembly GCF_040958095.1). NCBI lineage: Eukaryota > Metazoa > Arthropoda > Malacostraca > Decapoda > Cambaridae > Procambarus > Procambarus clarkii. The sequence continues at coordinate 4,050,089 of NW_027189133.1, forward strand.
ATTCAGATCAGCTCTGCACGACGCCATTCGCCAGCTGGCGAGCCAGGTCACGTCAGTGATGTCACGGCGGACACTGATTAGTCAGCCGCGTCACTTGACCTAGGCCAGCCAATCCCCAGCCGGATGGCGTCACCCGCAAAATAGCGGATTTGTAGGCAGGGGTCGCCATTTTGTATTACCAGGGGCATGACCCCCCACCTCCCCTACAAACATATAAATACAAATTTCTCCCTAATTAGGTGACCAACCCGGTTGCCTCATATACCAAAAAACTCCTCAGAAGACTCCCAAAAGGCACCTCAGGGTATCAGCAGGGTAAGCTGATATCATTCTTAACACGGGCATTGGGGAGAAATAGGAGGGGGCTCCATAACAATGGATATATATGGATTGATAGATCGATAGGTAGATGGATAGATTGGTGGATATAGGGAAAGGCGGATAGATATAAGAATAGATAAATAGACAGAAGAGTAGATGTATGGACAAATAGATTGATTTACAGGTGGACAGAAAGATAGATGGATATATGGATTGCTAGATAAGTAGATGGAAGGATAGATGAATAAATAGATACTTAGATGGTTGCATTAATTGCTGGGGGAATAGATTGATGAATAGATGGATGGATTGAAATGTAGATTCATGGATAAATAAATTGAGATGTGTGGATGGAGAGATAAAGAGAGAGATATGTGGATGGACAGATATATGTACAGATTGGAGACAGACAGACAGACCCTGGCAACGCTGGGGTGCCTCTCCAGTACAATATACAGCACAAAGGCTGTCAAAATTCCCCAGCCTATGAAACAATAAATGTTCATTATTTTTTTTTATTTCTTTTATAATATAAACTCAAAATAAGAATTTTATTGTAACGCAACACATTACATGTATTATGCTACATAATCCAAATTGTAGGAGAGAATATCAGTGTATCTGGTTGTTTGTCTGTTCTACGTTGGAGGCCACACGGTTGGATCTAGCCTCATCCAAAATTGGCAGAGGAAATGGTCTGGTGTACAGAATGAGCCTTGGATGGTTGGGGTCGCTAGAATTGAAGAGGTATCAGCATATGAGGGTCACATTCAGACCCCTACGAAGATTTTTGGCAGTGCACGCCATCTGCACAGCTATATAATTTTAAAACAAACGTTCAGAACAATTTTTTTTCTTACAGTAATATACATCATTTTACAATGATCTCTGGAAAATGAACATAAAATGCCCTGCTGTCAATAATTTGGTCGTACTCACATAAAACAGACGATACTTTCACAGCTTTAAAAGTTTCTCAAGCCTCAGCCCTTTATCAGAGTAAGGGGTAACTATTATTTGTTTGGTATTTCACACCCCTCCTAAGCTTTTCTCACAGGAGATCACCCACACATTAGACAATTATATTTTTTATAGGAGAAAGAGAGACAGACAGTAACCGAGAAATACAAAGACAGAGACTCGCAGTCAGTAAGAGTCAGAGATGGAGCGACAGACAGAGGGAAGAAATAGAGGCTGATAGACAGAGAAAGTGAGAGGAAGAGACAGAAAGACATACAAAGAGATATGCATAGAGCAGATAGATGTGTGCATATATATATATATATATATATATATATATATATATATATATATATATATATATATATATATATATATATATATATATATATATATATATATATGACAATGTCAGACCACGGAGGAAAAATGAAACAGGAAATTTCCTTAAGTACTTTCGTATATTAAATACATCTTCAGAAGGTCATTTTACAGATCGAGTGATGGGTATAAATAGGCAGGAGAGAGTGGTGAAGTAAGGTGAGGTACAATACTTGGACAACGCAGACGGCCCATTGGCCCATCAGATGCACCCAATTGGCCCATCCGATGTAGCCCAATGGCCCATCTGATACAGCAGACATACAAGCATAATACATAGGTAATTATAACATAAAGAGGTAAATATATACAATAAATTAGTGAGACAAATGTTTTTCAATGATCCTACTTAAATCGCCCTTTAGCTGATCTATTAGAAATGGATCTAAGTTATATAGACCACTGCTAATATTCAAATTACTTTCTTTGGTGATCTGTATCAAAGCAGATTCAATTATGTTTCTGTTATAGGTGCTTTTACAATTTGTTATAGAAGAAGCACTCTCCCAATCAATTTGGTGAGCTTTTTCTGACAAATGCACAAACAAAGCATTAGACAATTGGCCATGTCTTACAGAGTATTTATGTTGCGATATTCTACATTTTAAATCTTTAGATGTTTGCCCGACATAGAACTTATTACATTCCTTACAAGGTATTTTATAAATGACGCAATTATCACTACGAGGGCTGTTCCTAACTAATAGCTTACCAACAGTGTTTTCGTAGCTAAACAATACATCTATATTAAAAAGTTTCAAGGCCTTGACAATATTCTCAAACCCAGAGAAATATGGTAAACATAACACATTCTTTGGGCGAATCCATTCACTGCATACATTATTATAATATGTACGACGAGCTTTGTTACGACAAACTTCCAAAAAATTCAGTGGGTAACAAAGCTTAAGACCAATCGAATCAATATTCTTAAATTCTTCATCTAAGAATTCTGGACTCACAACTCGAAGAGCTCTTAGATACATTGAAGAAAAAATTGACTTTTTTACATTGTATTTATGCCCTGAAAAATAATGAACATAAGATAAATTGTTCGTAGGTTTTCTGTAAATACTAAACTTTAATGAAGAGTTTTCCCTATGAATAAGCACATCTAAGAATGGCAAACATTTATCAATTTCAGTCTCCATAGTAAATTTTATGGAGGTGACTTGGACATTAAGTTTGGCTACAAATTCGTCTGTGTTTACATCTGAAGGCCAAATACACAAGATATCATCAACATATCTAAACCAAGGAATGATTCCAGGAGTTATTTTTGAAACAAATTTCTTTTCGAAGAATTCCATGTACAGGTTTGAGAGCAATGAGAGAGGTTTCATTATTTTTCAGGGCATAAATACAATGTAAAAAAGT